>NC_092621.1:28247500-28485000 GCF_047663525.1 Anas platyrhynchos | reverse complement strand
AAACAGTATCACGGCTTGGCCACCAGTGACTGGCTGAAGGGCTTGGGTCTCTACTCTGAATCCTCTTCCCATTGCTCTGATCCAGCAAAGCCCAACATCTTAAGATTTAGGACATGCTGTAAGGAGTTTCCCTGTTCCCAGGCTCCAGCACAGAAGTATGAAAGAAGCGATTGGGGTTGAAAGGGGATAATTTTTTGTTTACTCCTGAGTAGCCAAATGGGCAAACAGCTTATTTATTTGAAAGGTTTTGTTAGTACTTCTAGTGTGCAAGTGCCTGGAGTGATGGAAAGGCCCATTTTTAAATACTGAGATCTATAAATCTCTGTGACAAACTTACAGAAAGTTTACTTTCATGTTTAAAGACTCCAGCAAGAAACCCACCCAACATGGTACATAGCCCAAATGTTAAAAACCCTGTAAGAGAAAACTGCAGCTTTATTTTTATGTTTATCCAGCAGCTCTATGTTAACTTATTATTGACTTATTATTGAGTGGGGAGTGACACAGAAGTCAACTTTCTCTGTAAACCAACACCCACGTCTACTTCTCAGCACCTCAGGCAGAGGGTCTGAAGCTCTCTGGACCAGTAGAGCTCCACCAGTCCTCCAGCACTTCTCATGGGGCATCAGACATTGTCAAACCTCAAATGGAAGGTTTCTTTACATGGGAACAGTTCCAGTCACCAACTGGCATCTGAGATCTTGAAGCACTGATCCAAATAACACAGGCTATTCTTCCACTGACTTTCAAATTGGCCATATTTTTGCAGAGTTACAGAACCTGGGCTGTGTAAGTTAATCTCTGCACGTACACAGGTGCATGTAAGTAGAGTGTCACAGATTTTAAAATGAGCCTGGAACTACAGAGGTATTTTCCCTAGCAAATGAGACCTGCCCCTGTACCCCAACCTGCACTGTTTACTTGGATACACTTCCACTGCAGTCAATGGGAGATGCAGAAGTCAAGCAAGGAGAAATGGGTAGGTGCAAAACTGATAATAAGAGCAAGATACTTGATTTGGGACTTGTAGCTATAAAAAGGCAGCAAAAAGGAAATGAGCAATTCTGTTCCAGTGTTTTAATCACACGGCAGTAAAATGTAAAAGTTCCGAGTTCAAAGAAACAAAACCCATGTTCTTTTTGATTTAGGTCTATGAGTTTCATCTGTTTGAGGCTTGTGGCTGATCCTCCCACTGCTGTTGCACAGCCTTTATCTGTGTAAATAACAGTACCAGAATTGAGTCTGTGGCAGTTTTTAAAGACCATTCCTTGATCTAATTACCTTTTACCCTTGGGAAAGCACCTGAATACTTTTAAGCCATATGAATCTGAAAAAAAATCAGCTACTAACACATAGGAAAAGCAGTGAGAAAGGATTCCAACCATAAACACAAAACCTTACATCTTCTGACACTGGAAACCGCATTGACTTTTAACGTGAGTGATCCCTGGAATTCAATGGACTGAAAAGAATAATACGCTTTCAATGATGTGAGAAAGCGGAAGGATATTCATGCTTGAAAAGTAAATATTTTCCTGAGTTTACATTTAAAAAACTATTAAACTCTCAGTAAGAAGCAATTTTAAAAGATTTAAAGTTGAGAGGTACAATTCATTTTTTAAAGCTCTTTCACTCGCTTTTGCAAGGAAAAGGAAAATAAGTATGCCAGTCCCACATGCTTCTAAGGACCATGTACTTCTCCCCGTGTGCATACATAAGCCTGCAAGGACAGCCACGGGGAATGGAGCCAGGCTGCTTCTGGTGGCCTGAGGGCACTGGAGCACAATTAAAGCATGCCTAGGTTTTTGGTGTGAGGGTGGACAGGAACTGCTTTTCATGGTGTCTTCTCCTCTGTAGCCAAGGCATTTTCCCTTTGTATATATCACTTGAAACGGATGCAGTTTAAGCAAGCAGTGACTTCCTCTCCAGTCCCTGAAAATCCTATTAGAGGTCTCTTAAAAAATCACCAGGCCTGGGAGACCAGTGGCAGTGAAACCCAGAAGCAAGCCATGCCAGCTGTGTGAAGGGTGCAAGGTAAGAAAATATCCTGGGCACTTTCCTCAGGTTACCAGCACCTTGAGGACTGGTGCCAGTCTTCTCCATGCAACAACCAGACACGGTGGGGCTGACTGGCAGTGTTCTGATGGGACGGTGTGGAAATACCGTGGGTGGAAATCTGTTTGAAAACACTTCCTTGTTTACTCCTAGTTGGGTAGTACCCCATCACCCCATGGCTCAGATTGACCCTGCAGGGCTGACTCTGCCACCTACCACCAGTAAACAGCCTGACAAGCTACATCAACTAGCACAGCACCCTTGGCAGCTGCCTGACAAAGCATTCGGGAAAAAATAATAATAAATAAATAAATAAATAAACAGCTACTCCTGCAAAAACAGCACTCAGAACCGGAGAACCAACAGAATGAAGGCTGGCTCAGCTACAGAGGAAGACAGAAGTGAGACAGATTATTTTCCTGTTGTGAAGGAAAGTGCCAACAGGAGTGCTAGGTTCTGTCCTGACTTTGCTGTACATCATCTCAAGATGGACCTGGTGAAATCCTAATGCAAACACATGCAGAAAGGCCAAGCCAAGCTCTCCCGAACAACCTCCACTCTGCCACCTCTCATCTTTGGAGTGCCCAACCCTGCAAATGTTCATCTCTTTCTGCACAGAGCTAAGTGACAAAAGGTCAAAAAGCAGATCTATCCACATTGAACTGGCTTTGCAGTATGCATGCACTGTTTGAAAAGATAGAGGACTGAGTGTTTCACTCTAGAATGAAGAAACCAGTGTTGAAGAAAGGAAGATCTTACTTATCAGCTGTGCAAGGAGACCCATCTCATTGGTGTTCTGGTCTGTGCAGGTCAAAAGTACCAGCAGTCAGGGGCCCGTGGCTGGGTGTGTTCCTGCTAGGTCACAGCAAAACCTTCAGAAAACTGAGGCCAACTTTCATCAGCTGTGTTTTTAAGATTTCCTTTGAACACAGTCACATTTTTAAAGCTGCAGTGAGTTATGATTCTGACCACAGAACACACTCATTGAACCTATCTTTTAGTTCTCTGCCACTCTCTGTGAGCTCATCTAAAAAAACTTTGTCCTCTCCCTCCTCACATCTCTGTAATGCAGAAAACAAAGTAAAATGGGAATCGTACTTCCTTTCTTCTTTGCATGTCACTAACACAGGGGGAAACA
The DNA here is from genome assembly GCF_047663525.1 of Anas platyrhynchos. Lineage (NCBI taxonomy): Eukaryota > Metazoa > Chordata > Aves > Anseriformes > Anatidae > Anas > Anas platyrhynchos. The sequence continues at coordinate 28,481,807 of NC_092621.1, read as the reverse complement.
GTCCAATTCTAGAAATGTATGTCCATGGAAATTACCCTGCTCCAAGAAGTGTCAAGAACAAGCAGAGTGGCCTTTTGATACAAAAAACACACCACACCTAAGGAACTGGAACCAAAACCATGTCCAGCCTGTACCTCTTAGCACAGATATACTATTTCACTGTAAAGCCATTTTCTCCTTCTCAAATGCCTACCCTTCTCACTAACACTTAAAGTAATTAGGATTATCTCAGATGCCCACAGTAGGGCACATTCATTGTGTATTTTCAGATAGCATTAATTCTTGGCATTAGGAACTCAGGATAAAAGGTAAAGATCTGAATGGAGATCTTTATTCAGCATGCTTTACCATGGATTATCTCATTCTTTTCCAGTTCATGCTTGTACTTTTACCAACTAAGAAGGCGGGGCTATAACTTGGTGTAATTAGAAACCAGAAGCTGAAGAAAATATCTTCTTGCTGAACTCATTCAACTCTGCCTTTAAATTCTCTTAAAATAACATGTGAAACAATCAAACGACTTTCCACTTCTCATCCACGTCCAATTGGACAGGAAGGATGCAAGGAAGACATTCTGGGAGTCAAGGCTTTGTTCTTTGAGGTTCCAAAACCTACCTCAAAACTAAATGACCCAATTACAAAGCAATTGCCCTGAACTCCTGCAGGCATGACACGCAGCAGAACAGCACTGACTGACCAACACTTTCCACTACTACCAATGTTACTTTCTATAGCTCACCTGATGTGACTAAGCTGCTGCCTGAGGCTAGGAAAGGCAAAGAGTGAAGGACCCATCTCACAAAAACATCTTCAGGAAGAGCAGGTGTGCTGAGACGAGCATCCTTGCTTTGAATGGTCTGAAGACCACGTGCAAAGCCAAGCTGGTAAAAGCTTGCTGGGGTCACAGATCTGAGGTATTTTTAACCCGGTAGCAACTTTCCAATGAGAAGGCATCACAATAAAAAGAATCATCTCTTTTTTCCTTCACTGTCATTCTCCAGCTACTTATTTAACCCCTGTGTTGTCCAGTGCATGTGTTTGTGCATTGACACAGGGAATTACACTGGTGAAATGGCTGCTGCAGAATATCCAGCCACTTTTATTTTGCATTGCCACTACCACAAAGAGGCACAAGCCTGTCCTTTGGGCTGCAATTCTATGCTATGACCACCAACAGATCCACTTTCAGAGATCCCTGCTTCCCTCAGATATTCATGGTCCACCACGGCAGGGAACATGCTCTGCTGTTGGGCAGACCCAATGCTTTGCATGGCTGCTCTCCAAACCAAAGGCCAAGAGATGGACAATGCTTTTGAAAGGAATTTTTCCTGGAAAAAAAAATCATTTCAAGATTCAAGATTAGAAAGCAGCCACACAAACATATGAGAGAGCCATCGATTTCCAGGAAAGGTGTATAAAAAGTGGCTGTGAGGGATGGAGGGATTTGGAGATCTGCCACCAGCTGAAGAGCAGCAGGGAACCTCAGAGAAATGAAGCAGTTTGCTTCATCACGTAACAAGGCTGTGAAAAAGCTGGGACCTTTCATCTCTTTGTTCCCAGAGGTCACATAATACTTCTCTATTCCACACACAACACCAAAGACTGATTCTCCATCAAAAAGATGCCTCTGGTGTGTAGTATTCAAAGACCAGCAAAAGACAGGCAGCTCTGAGAAGAAAGAAAAAATAAAGAAAGAAAGGTCTTTGAACCCACTTTCTGGACTGTTTTTCTTATTCTTGTAGGAATTAAATACTTTGTTCTTAAAAAAAAAAAAAAGATTGGAATTGCACAAATCAATCACTTCTCAAGAGAAGTATCTAGTTGCTTTGCCAGCTGGCAATACACATGCCCAAATGTCCACCCCAGGCATTTTATCCTGCCAGGACTAGTTTTGCACTAAACTGCCTTGCTATGGGGCTAGGAGGTTTGGGGCTCCTTGGGCTGGTGCAACTACCTTCGAATCCAGGTCCACAAAATGGGATGCACTTTCTGAAAAGTCCTTTTTTTTTTTTTTTGTGGAAAAGGAAACAATCCACTTTTTAGATCCAGGTCAGCGAGACCACACGAAAATGTAAACAGGTGGTACATTAAAAAAAAAAAACTGCTATGTAGCAACAGGCTGCCTTACAGCTGCAAGCCCAGGGACAGGACTCACCAACAATGTGCACTTATTAAGGAAAGCAGGTAGGTGTCCCTCGGAATCTTCCATGTCTTGCTGTGACTTTGCAGAAACACATGATTTTAGCAAAAACAATCAGTGGGTGAGATTCTTCTCTCACAAAAATTTTCACCAGACTAATTTCCAGCCAGTTCTAAAGCACAGAGCACAGGGTCATCCCCCTGCACTCAGCCACCTCCCTTCACACGTAACCTTGAGACATGACATGGATCTTGTGGAGCCTGCTCTCTGTCAGTTTCCTTTGGGGCAGTGACACAGGCCATCCTGTAGGTCCCCAGCACCATCTAACCCAGGGACAATGCCACACAGAGCTCACTGAAACAGACATCCAGCTGCCCGTGGCCAGAATTGTGTGACTCAGTCACATGTGCTCACCACGGCTGCAGCACAGCAGGACCTAAGAACAAGGGGACAAGGCGCTGCCTGCTGCTTCTTCCTGGGATTGCTGTTGACACTGCAGGGAATGGATGAGCAGACATGGGGCTGTATGTTCCCTGTTTCAAGGAAAGACCTTGCAAGCCAGAGGGGACAGCTAGTGACTCTGCCTTCTCACCTTTTTCTGGGCATCACTACAGCGTATTTGTTTTTGTTTTCCTTGGAGTACATATTTAAAACCTGACTAAACAAGAAGTTCCTTGTTAATAACTACCTCTAGAAGCATGATGTGTCCTACCTAGAAAATGCATTGCAATTTAAAATAGCTGTGGCAGGAAAATGTTTTTTTGAAAAGCAATGTTAACTTTTAAGGAAGGAGTGCATTCAAGACTCAAAGTAATGTTATTGAGCAGCAGCATACGTGTGAAGACACACACACACAAAAGGCACAAGGTTTTTCCCTGATGTAGCTATACTAAGAGAAGGAAATGGGATCCTAAGAACTTTAATACCTGCTTAAAGCATCTTGGTGTATCATGCAGAAATCATACCACTGTTTTGGCTGGCCATCTCCCAGCTACTGGGTCAGAAAGGCTGTTAATCTCTACTGGCTTATCAGGAGAAAAAAAAAAAGAAAAAAAAAAGAGGCTATCACAGTTCGTGTAACACCAGGACTCGCCATGTAAGTGTAAACTTTAATTCTGGTCACATCTCTACATTTTTACTTTCATTTTCAATCTATAAAACAAGGACAAAATCCATGCCTGTTGACATCAGTCATAATACTCAAAGAGTAACCAAATAGCTAATAATGATGGCTTCAGCTCTTTCAGGCTCAATGACATTCTTAACGTTAGAAAATACTGGCTCAGTGCAAAAGTGCCGTATTGTATGGCTTAAAGATTTTTTTGGACATGATTTGCAAGCTTTTGGAAATCAAGAGGTTACTAAACAATCAGAGAAAATGCTAAGTCTAATGAAAGTGATCTGTTATGGTAGATACAATAGATTTTTCACTTGCCAATAATAGATTTTTCTTAATGCTCTTACACTGTAAATTTCTCTGCTGGGAAGGGACAAAGAAGGACCTGCAACTCATACCATACTAGCACAAGCTGCAGGAGGTTTGTCACTGACTCCAGCATAAGCAAGACTGTACTCCCCTACAAGTGTGCTCAAAATTGAATAGGAGAGAAGAAAGAAGAAGCCTTATCACATGTAGATTAGAATTCAAGTGAACCTGCAGGTTAAAAAGCCCATGAGGCTTTAAAGTGAATTAATATTGTTGTGGCATTACTATTTCTTTAATATGAACTTTAATTTGGAAGCCAGTCAAGCAGACTTCCAGTAAAATGGTTCAAGTATTGGTAAATATGAAGCAAACAATGGACATATACATAAAGAGAGTAAAAATGTTGCCACTTATTTTAAAGTGAGATTTATACACTCAGAAGTTTAGGAACCTTGTCACAATAAGTCACTCTACTTGAGAAAATAGGGACAAAAACTGAACACAAAACATTTCTGAGGTAGTCAAATAAGTTAAATGAAGTTTCACACAACATTAGGCTTACGACAGACCCACTGCGTTATATTTATATTTATTTCCACGAACACAATAGCAGCATTAAATACATACTGCAAACTGCTGGCGTGCAACAGAAACTTCCCCTGCCTGGGGGTGAGGGGCCAGCCTCTGGCTGACCATGTGTGACCACCCTTTGAAGGTCTGCTCCAGTGCAGAGCTGATGGGCATGTGCTGTGCGTGCCCAGCTCTGCTGCTGGTACCACCAGCACAGCCTTACCGAGATGACTACAACTGGCCCAAATGTACTTGCCACATCTTCAGCACGCGTTTCCCTTGCCCTAACTTGCCATGATCTGAAGTTGGGAAGATGGACCTTACAGCATGTTAAAGTGGCAGAAAAGTTCATAATGAAAAAAAAAAAAATTAAAAATCAGTATTTTGTTACTTTTGTATGTTGTACAGAAAAATTGAAGTGTAGTCCCTTGGGTCAAGGGGGCAAATCTGGACACATACGGCCGTGTGGAAGGCTGCCTGTCTTCAGAAGGACCACTCTGACACCACTCAGCTAACTTAAAAAGTGCTGCTGTCAGCCCCAGGCAGTATAAAACTGATTCAGCACTAGAAGGGCAGGGCGGGGAGGTAAGCAGGTAAGGAGGGAAGGGAGGAGAAAATGCAACTCATCCTCTGCCACATCATACAGCCCCACTGCATTTCACTGCAGACACAAAGCCATGAAGTGTGGAGGGTGCAAGGGACGCAGGAGGGCTTGCACCATACAAAGCAACTATCTGTTGCTGTTCAGGGCCACAATGTGCCTTTTCTCTCCTTTGGAGCATGAGGCAGGCAAGGTAATGTCCATCTCCCTCCATACAGGTAGCTGATTATCACAGCAGCTGAATGCAACAAGGAAAGCAGGTGACAGCTGGGACCTTACCAACATAGCTGGTCCTAATCCAAAACTCTCCTTTAGCAGTGACACCCACTGTGCTGGATGGACCTGTCTACCCAGACAAGAGCTAACTGAGGTCCTCCACACCCTCCTGGGGAAAGAGGAGTTCCTGCAGGGGCTCTGTGGAGATAAAAGTCCTTCCTAGGTAGCACTAAGGCCTTCCAGCTCAGGCAGCTGATGTTGCCGCAGGTGTAGTGAACACAGAGGGACCTGCTCTGGGCTGCTGGGGAAGGCAGGATTTTCAATGCACTGAAAAAAGCAGGAAAATGCAGATTAGCATGTCCAGGAACCTCTTGCAAACATGACCCAAGCTGAACAGTTCAGAGAAAGAAGTACAGAGGTGAGCGCCATGGCTGAGGAGGGGTAATTAGTTTCAAAATAAGGGCCAATCCACATTCCTATCTCCCCACTCCTTTTTAGCTACACTTTATGGAGTTACAGCTTCATTTGGGCCACTTCAGGCAAAAGCATCCAGATAGAAAACATATAGCAGACCCCACTCACCAGGCCAGTGTTGGTTCTTCTGTTTGCACAAACCTGTTTGCAGTATTTACATCTTAGAAAGTATTAGGGACAGAGTTCAACCAAATTAAAGTCCCTGGAAACATATGTGGCTCATCACAGAGCTGGGACAAAATACATATGACTTGGTAGGCGTAGTTTTATGAACTAGAAGTTTGTATTTATCTAAGAGAGGAGGCAGAAAAAAACTGAGATTAGCAAGGTCTTGATTTGTGGTATTGAGGAGGTTTGAAACAATATTTAAGGGCACACAGCTAGCTTGAATCTGTCTCAGACTGCACCTTATCAAAAGTGTTTTATACAGCCAAAAGCCAATGCAAAAATCTGCTAAAAAAATTGAGTGTAAACAGTTGTTTCAGGGTGGGAAAATAAAACATTCCTTGCAGTGTCTACAAGTGCTCTGAGACAGAACTTGAAAGGGAAAATGATTTATAAAGGAGCAGGAGAGGGAGTTCATTGATTTTTCTTCTTCTTTCATGTCCAGAAAAGAAACAAAACTGGTGACAAACTGGACTAAAAGCATGCTTTTACTTCAACAGCCTAAGACACGATTAGCGCCATGCGTGGGGTAAATAAACACGCTACCCGCAGCATGTGGGATGTGATTCAGACCTTATGAAAACCTTCTACCCCTGAAGCTTAATTGATTTAACAGGCACTGTGGAACAAGAATCAGGCACGGAGCCTTAGAACTGGCATTGTAAAATAAATTTTGTAATGTAGGTATCGTAAAAAATTGCAGAAAATTGGGAAATAAATTTGATATTAAGTAAGTGGTTAGATAGATAAAATGTTGAACGCCTATCCAATAGAAACAAAACCAAAGATCTTAGAGCTCTTTTTCTAAATGTCAAGTTGGCTTCCTCTCTTTCTGCTTTACATTTTAAAATGAATCCTGGCAAAATGATGTACTCAGTGCTCAAGATATGTCCAATGCCTCTTCCAGATCTGTTCAGATTTTTAAGACAAACATAGGTCAGACACAAATGTCCCCCTCCGCCCCTACAAACCCCCTTCAAACACCTTTGAAGCAAGTTGCAACCTGATCTGCAGGCCTTTTCGGCATGGAGTGCTGCGTTACTGCAGAGAGATGTGATGGAGCTGCGGGCATGTGCTTGATGCAGCAGGAGCATGCTTGGCAAGCCAGGGCTGCACCAGGCAGCGCAGCATCACTACACAGCCCCATGCAGCCACTGGCAGCAACCAGTGGGCAACTAGATCACCCCGAGCCAATGTTTCAAGCCTTCCCCTTAAGATACCACTTCATACAATGGAAATGCTGACACCTGGCTAATTATGGAGGGGAGAGCTGAGTCCCTGTCCTGTTCCATCTGATGAAGCGCCCTGAGGAAGAACATGCATTTGTGCTGGAATTTTATTTACATGTGTGAACCCAGCAAGGAACAGCAAATACTTTTATAGCATGCAGAATGAGTCCGCTAATTTTGCAAGACAGTTTTAAAAGTCTGTTAGTTTTCCATTTTTCATATGAAAAAAACCCACTTTGTCTAAACAGTTTCTTCTGTGTTTAACGTTGTGGCAGACTAACAAAATGGTACTTAAAAGGAAAAAGCAGCTGTAACGTTTGCATGTCTGCCCTCCTGCAACAGGTTTGGAAGAAATGGAATGTAATTTATTACAACCTATTTAGCTCTGCAACAATTGCCCTTCAAAAACCGAAGGAGAATAATGTAATTGAACATACATGCCTTCTTTGCTGCAGAAACCTCAAACAGCCTCAGGCAAGAGCTAATACAGATGTAGTACAAGGCATTAAAAGAGTGCTGGATGCTGTAGCTAGCAATTATCCTGGTATTTAACCAAATCTATCGCTCATCAAGAAAGCGTTTAGTGCAGTAGTCGGAGCGAGACAGGCTGACACGGAGCACAGCTACTTAACTGTCCCCTCCAGCGATTACACTTTCTCAACCCAAGAGCCATGTCAAATTAAACAACTACACATTGACTTTTCACTTCTATAAACGTTAAGCTATGATTGACAACTCCTGGATGCTACAAGACAGTCATTATAATCAGCCAACATACTGTTAGCTTTTTTGTGATGTTTCCCACCCCCCCAATTCTGAGCAATTTCCTCCTGGACTATTTTTATAGTGCTCTATAGACATGTTTGCTTTGCTTCCCTGCAGGGTCATTGTAAGAAAACGTCACCCCCACCACAAGACCTTTGTATGTGTGTGGGAAAGCAACATTAAATTAAGTGATTTAACCTGGTGTACAGGATATTTTATTTTATTTTTTTTGTCCAAACGATCACTTCTCCATTAACTCAAATTTGGACTTGTATGGGCAGCAAAAAATGGAAGTACTCACTGCACAAAATACGTCAAGCCCACCTGTTCTACGTGGCACCTTTTCAGAGGATTTTTCCAAATTTTTGCCCCAACTACTAGAATTGTCTTTAAATCTACGTACAGTAGATGCCATATGAGGAATAAACCAACCCACAAGAGTAGAGAATTAGATGAGCTCCACAACAGTGTTTTGTACGTGAATGCTTATTAATAAAGACCTCTACTTCCCTAAGGTTATTACAGCATCACTATGTCAAGCCACTACCTACTACATATATCTGAAGACTGCAGTTTAGCAAAGTTACTAGAAACTGAATGGGTACATAAAGCAGTCAAGGTAGTGAAGAAATACATTTCTTTGATTTTATATGCAACATTCTGAAGCTTGAAAACACTACGTTATAAGTGACAGTTTTACTCTGCACGCCTCTAATTCAAGCCACAAGAGTAACATAAAAGACGTCCAAACTTTCCCCTCTCAAAATAAAAGGAGAAAGTAAACAAATTCGTAAATAATGCTTAATGCTTCTAACCTTTCACCCCCACATCACCCCTAAGAAACCTTGCTGGATCCTTTAAAGTCTCTGCTGAAGAAATAGGTGAGATTAACACTGTATCATTGAACCAATTACGAATATGAACAAGCTTTGAATACTATTTGTATTTCTGGAAGCCTGCATGCTTATATGATCAGTGTACCTGAAGCTTTAGCCTCATGCTGCCAGCAGCAGGCTGAAATGTAAACTTCACAATTTTTTAACAAAGGCATAAAAAATCAAAGAAACAATTAGCAACAATAAACACATTTGTGGAAAATGTTCTGAGCTAGAAAAGTATGATTTCACTGCAAAATTAGCACTCAAAGCTCAAACTAGAGAAGCTGAAAACAGCTGAGGAGGACAAATGAAATACAGTTATCTCTTATCTTTGATAGTGCCAACTGCAGTCCTACTCCTTTTTCAACTTCTGTACTATATTTAATACTCAATGGGGAATCCAGAAATCTAAAATTAAATGCAACAGTATTTCAAACACTCCGCCTCTTCCGCTGGTTGAACAGCAAGGCAGTAAAGCCAAAATACTTCTGTCAAGAGCCCAGAACACGTCAGCTACTCTTCAAACACAGAGGACAAACAGTCAAAGCACTAAAGACAGTGAAATTTGAGTTCATTTCCAGGTTTTGAAGTATAACAGTGAAATAACAATGCCACAGGAAGCACTCAAAAAACTTTATTGGCTTATCCCCAATCCTTTCTTTCACTTGTTTTCGGTCAGGTTAACTGCCACTGAAGTACTGAACCTCCAATGAAGAAAGATACTGTCCTTGGCTGTAGAGTGATCAACACAGTGTGCTCTCCAGTTCACATGGATGTTACTGTTTAACTCCAAGTATGTCTCAGATGCTCCAGACAGTAGATTTATCTCTAAAGACTCAGCAATTTACTCATACACAAAATGTCTTTGTTACATTTTACACTAATTTCTTAACTTATGTAGCTAGACAAAAATATCTACTATTTTATTTTATGTTGTTCTTTTCTTAGTGACCTTGTGTCAACACTGCGGTTGACGGGACTAAACTAGTTGACAGGAGAACTTCTATCATTTCAACACACAGCCCATCAAACACACTTTCCTTTTTCCATATTTTAAAGTTTCTGAGAGAGTCCCCCAGGACCTTCTGCTCAAAGTTGTACCTTCCACGCTCTGGGAGGCACTCACCAGAAAAAAAGCAGTGGCAGGCCTGAGCCCTGTGTTGGCTGTCAACATCCAGCTGCATCCATTTGTGCACCTTGGGAGCAGCCCCGTGGGCTGAGCTGCCTCACAGGGACTCAGCTGAGCACAGCCCCGCGCCTGCCCCTTCACCAAAGATGCAGCAGGCTTCACGGGTCCCCTGGCTTTGTGTCCTACGAATTCGGTGTTAGCATCTGCTGCCACAACCCTACGAAACAGCAGTCAACCCAAACCAAGTGGATAATACAAGTAATTAACAAAAATTAAAAATCCCACTCCTCATTCTTAGCCAGGAATTGTAAAACTGTGATGTTCAAAGAACAGTATTTTCAACAGCGTTTTTTGAAAATAAAAGGCTACTTCACTGAAATGCTAATACTGAGGTACAAACACTGAAATACTTTTAAGAAATAGCATAAGAATAAGACAAGGTCTTGTCAGAGAAATCTCTTTGTAGATCCGCAGTGTTTGTATACAGAATGTGTGCATAGCGTGTGTGTATCTATATATCCATGTATATATATACCTATATCGATATATGCACCCACACACAGGTACAGGTATGTGTAGATTATATATATTATATATATAAAGCTAACTTTCAGTCCTCAGAAAACAAAAGCTATCCCCATATAACAGCCAAATTCCTACATAACTCAATTTCGACATCTCATCTGGTGTGAACTGCACTCATTCCTAGTGTAAACCCCAGCGCGCTCTGCAATGATATACTGTAATGTCACATCGCAATCTGGATTTACTATAAAGGGCTGCTGACGAGTTTCAGAGCAGTAAACATTGCTGCGAGGTGTATTTCACACTGAGCTGGTTTTTATGAAGAACACTTCACCGCCCAGCCACGGCACCCAGATGATGAATGGTGAAAGATGCATGACAAGCTTCATCATTGTTTGTAAATCTTAACTGTTCCTGCTCACTAACTCTGCAGGCAATTTTCAAAGACAGCGGCCGACAGAAGGACAGCACAGCTTTCCTGAAGGTTATTCAACTTGTACTTGGCCTAAGCTATGCCTGCGAGGAGCACTGGAAATAAACTCGTGGTTACACCGAGGCTCAGGATTAAAAATGCTGGCTGGCCAGGCTAATGGGTGCTAAATTAAGAGAGCCCATTAGGCGGCCGCACCCCAGTCGTGCCCTGCAGGGTTACAGACACCACGTGCAGGCAGCATACCCCAGTATTATTTACACCTGAGGTACAAACACACACATTTACAAAGGGGGCACACGGCGCTGACCCCACATCCCCTGCAGGTAGGCCCGACATGCAGCCGCCCCCCAGGCCCCAGCCGACACCTCTCAGCAGCTACTTCTGATCCCTGCTGCCAGGAGATCACCCTTCGACAGGGTGTAACGCCCTCACTCCACACAAGTGAGCTCGACAGTGGGGAAAATTCTCGCCTTTTTCCCTAAGAGCACTCCGGCATGGGGGCAGTGCCACAGACTGCAACAACATCCCCCTGCAAAGAGCCACAGTCAGCTCATCCCCTCCCTCCTGACGGCTAAGCCATCCCACACTGCTTGCAGGGGCCTTTCAGTAGCAAATGCACCTTTTGCTGAACTTTCTCACAATCTGCAAAGGGCTGATAATTGGTGTGCCTTATCTAAGCAGAAAAGGCTGCAAAGGAATTAGCTTAGCTCATCTTCTTTAAGAAGATGGCATGAACGGTGAAGTATCCTCTGTAAATCCTCACAAGCAGAAAAGACTACAGAATACAGAGCTACAGACTTCTCCCTTCTCTTAACCAGTCAAGCTACAAGGATGCACCTGCACATCAAAGCAACAGGGAGGCATGTTTCACTGCTTTTTTTTCTACAATAACAAGCCATGCCCAGGTACACACACCGGTATCACCACCGTGGCAACAAAATGTCTTCATTTGCTTTGCCACTTCATGGTGAAGTTTAATGATTTCCATAAACTTCTGCTTGCAAGGGAAAAAGTCCTGTAATAAAACCTCAGTGTCAAGCCCACACCCAGTGTAAAAGGATGCTGCTCAACTGATTGTGTGGATTTTCTCAGACGAGCATCCAACATCCTCTAAAGCACGAAGAAAATAAACTGCAGCCTCGCCAGCTGTAGCATGCTCTGCCCCACGCAGAAAGCAGCTGAAGCAAGCAGAAACCAAGTTTGGGGCTGCAGTGGGTGTAAACCCGTGGTCCTCAACCTGTAGTTCTGATACAGTCTAAATTGCAGGAGGGGCTAAGGAAGAGGGAAGCCATCCAGGGCCATCGCTCATCTCAGGGCAACGCGGAGGCATGGCCTTGCAGAGGGATGCTGAGGCTGCAGCATGAGGAGCTGGTGCAGCAGCATGAGCACAGCAGGGATAGTCCTTTATTCCAGCGCTCAGCAGCTGCAGACCCCCATCAGGGTGAAGATGGCTTTGCTGGTGTGCGTGAACAGGGTCCAGCTGTGCTTCCTGAGGCTCCAGGCTGCTTTCTTGCTGGGGCAAACAGAAGCATGTAGTTTTCATGAGAGTTTACCATTCCTCCTAGAGGATGCTACGGTCTCACTCCATAAATACATGTATTTCTACAAAAACAGACGTGTGTGGGGGGGAAACAGCAAAAAATACAGACTGCTCAGATGCTCCTGCCACGGGACCAGCATCTTCCCCCACTGCAAGCAGCAGGGCTCATCACTCGCCCTGGCATGAATCAGCAAAACTCGTGAATCAAACAAGTAATTCTGCAACTGCACAACAAGAAGTTGCTTCACTGCATGCATTTTTTTATTTGTGTGATTTTCAGTGAACTGAACATAAAAGTTGCATTTTGAGGAGGAATTACTAGAATAAGCCTTTGAATCAGGAATAAACCAAAGCAGAATGTGATGTAAGCAAATGTTTGAACTCATTTCTTTTCATAAATTCCCTTCACTATCCATCAGACCTTATAAATTGCTTTTAATATTAGTCAAATCTTCACCAAGCCAACCTCAGTTAGAACACAGACCAATAATTTACAAAAAGGCTTAAACATACAGTAAAATGGACTGCCAGAGTATATAATTAATATGTCTCACATTCTCAAATCTATTTTGAAAGCTGCTATTATATCTAATGAAACAAGGAAATATGATTAGGAATGTCACAAATGCAGCTTGGCAACTTCCTTGATTTAAAAAAAAAATAATCACCAAACCCAGCACAAACCCTGCAACTGTGTAGTCAGCTAACCTCAAAATTCAGCTTTTTATTGAAAATTAAAATGACATGTTAAAACGTCATCTGCCTTAAAAGGTCTGTAGGATGTTGCAGCTTATTCAAGATCCACGTAATCAAAGAATAGCACATTGTCTGACTTCCACGGAAGTTTGTTCTCACGTCATACTAACAGCAAATTCACTCCAGACTATCCCTACAATCCAGGTTGTATGAAGACAGGCAGAAGTGCCTGAACATGGCAGATTTGTTTATCAGGGGTGTATATATATGCATATATATTTATGTACATGTACGTGTGTATGTATGTATATTGATGGCCCCCAAACATATTGTACCCTGCCGTTCTAAGAAAGCCACAAAACACTGGTGTTTTACAAGAGTCCTGCATAAAAATGAGACTGCTGCAGGCAAGAATAGATGAGGCTGTGGTCTACACCACATACACAACCAGCAATGTAAGCCAAGGCTTAGAGAATCAGTTTAGACTTTGCCAGCCTTCCTGGCACCCTCACAGCAAGTACCTAAAGGACACTGTGCACAGCACAGCCGTCCGGGACTATGAACAGCAACAATGAGAATGCACGAAAAAGATGCAACAGCCACCCAAAGATAACATGACCTGCCGACAGAAACACAGCTTTGAACTGACTGTTCAGGATCTGCAGGCTTAGATTATTACCTCTTTCTTTCTCTTTTGATCTGATTTCAAATTTACTTCTGAAAGTTTGTTAAGAGATGGAAAGTTAGTGGCAAATACAGTCAAGTTACAGCAAACACTGCTTGTTCCTCATCCCTGAGGAATGGCATACTCTTGAACAGAGGATGGTTTTTAAGCAAAAGATGCACAGATAGAAGCAAAACACACAAGCTAAATACTGCTGAAATTCATCCATTCCAGGAGTAAAATGATACCCCACATATTATACTGCTGAAGCCCCTCTACACCCAATATGCATTTCTGCTGGTGCTCTGCTGAAGATGAACAGGAGCAAAAGGAGAAAAAGTAGTATCTCAGACTTGACAATGCCTGGACCCTGTGGAACTGCAAGAACTTCTCCTCAGCTTACTCAGACTGGTTCTAGCCCTCTGACAGAGGGGTGTTTTTTACTGCTCTGCCCCACTTCTCTAAGTGCTTTATCAGCATAGCTCCATCAGCACATCTTATCTGCTGGCTGCAAATACAGAGCTCGTAAATACATTTTCAGCTCTTTGGAGTCATTTCTCAGCTATACCACACCAGCCTGCTTTGTTGCAGTGTGCTGTCTCTGTAGCTTGAACGCCCACAGAAAACAGTACTAATGCAAGGACACAAGCTTGAAGAGCTTTTGCATACCAGAACTCCTTGACCTCTTCGGTCCTACAGCCAGGTGCCTTCTTTGACTATGAACATGACTCATCTTGCACAGCACTTAAGGGCACAGATTTCATGCAAGAATACTGTACATATGAAACCTGAAAAAGGAGCATAACATTCACACACTTGTAGTGGGTTTACATGGCAAGATTTTGGTAGCAGGGGGCCATAGGGGTGCCTTCTGTGAGAAGAATCTAGAAGCTGCCCCATGTTAGATAAGGGCCCCGCTGCTGACCTGCACCAAGCCAATAAGCGATGTTGTTTGTGCCTCCGTGAGAGCATGTTCAAGAAAGGGAAAAACAAAACAAAACAAAAAAAACACGCTGCCACACAGCAGCTGGGAGAGAGAGGAGCGAGAAGCAGCCCTGCAGCCCCCAGGTGAGTGCAGCAGGAGGGCAGGAGGTGCTGCAGGCAGGCAGCAGCAGTTCCCCTGCGGCCTGTGGAGAGGCCTCTGGTGGAGCAGGCTGTCCCCCTGCAGCCCATGGGTCCCACATGGAGCAGATCTCCACGCTGCAGCCCCCCCATGGGTGGAGGAGCCCCCGGTGGAGCAGGTGGATGTGGCCTGGAGGAGGCTGCGGTCCATGGAGCAGGAGCAGGCCCCAGGCCGGAGCTGCAGCCCATGGAGAGGAGCCCACGCAGGAGCAGGGGGCCTGGGGGGAGCTGCCGCCCAGCCGTGGGAGACCCGTGCTGGAGCAGTTTGCTCCTGGGGTTGGATGGACCCCGTGGGACAGAGCCGTGTGGGAGCAGTGCTTGGAGATCTGCTGCCTGTGGGCTGCCCCCGCAGGATCAGTTTGGGAAGGACGGCATCCCGTTGGAGGGACCCCATGGGGAGCAAGGAGCAGGGGCAGGGAGTGACAGAGAAGGAGCAGCGGAGATGAAGTCCTATAGACTGACCACAGCCCCCATTCCCCTGTGCCACGTGGGGGGAGGAGGTGGAAGAGGGTGGATGAGGTGGAAGCATTTTTGGTTTCTTTCCTTTGTCCCTCACTTCTCTAGCTTGTTAGTAATAGCCAGTATCTCTTACTATTTCCCTACTCTTGAGTCTGTTTAGCCTGTCACGATAATTGCTGAGTGATCTCCCCGTCTTTGTCTCAACCCTTGAGCCCTGTGCATTGTATTTTCTCCCCCTTTCCCTTTGAGGAGGGGGAGTGAGAGAGTGGCTGAGGTGGAGCTCGGCCGCCCACCCGAGTAAAACCACCACAACACTACAGCCCATCCTGAAGAAACACATCCTTAGCCTGGACCTCTCTTGCATTTTTCAGGCATATAGGTTTCCTCACTTTCCAACACTTTTTTTAGTCAAATGGAACTTTTCATCTTAATCAGGAAGACTGTTTCTAACATCCCCTTGACTGTGTAACCACTGGAGGAGACTCTTTACAGAGCTGCTCCATAGTTTGGGCGATCTTCTCCAATGGCCCAGCAGTATTTTCAATACAGCATCCAACCAGACAGAAGCAGGAGCTATTATGTGGACCCCGGAGAAGTCTGTGTCTTGTTCAATCACCATTCTTCAGTTTCCACAACTGTAAAACTGGAGATAACAGTTGTTTAGCTTCTAGGCAAGAATAACTCATTGAAAAGTGTTTGGAAAGTGTTAGAAGTTGTTCTGCTTGGAAAATAAAAATAAATATTACCTGAAATGTTTTCCCTTGGAAAACACTGTTTGCTGATTTAAACAAAATCATTGACCTTTTTCATATCAAAATGAACACTTCATATGAGTTTTTCTCATTTTTGTTTGGAAGGAGTTTCAGGCTCCTGCTTTATATGGCTCCTGCTTTACATTAAAGCTGCAAATACAGCACTGCTCCAGTGCTTCATTACGTGTGTTTGCAGCTACCCTGAGACAGTGTCAGAAAACAAAAATTCAAGTCCGTTCAGCAACTAGAACAACGTTTAAACGCAAACCACCTTTTTCACCATTGGAACAAACACAGCTCAGAAAATATTGACAAAGATCAGTTTCTACTCCACGCTAAAGTTAAGACAAGATAATTAATTTGAAATCAAAGGTGTCTGCAAATAGAGGGATGTTTCTTCTCTACATTCTTTTATTTAAATCTTGGGGATTTTATGCAACTGCCCCAAACCTGGAAACTACCTTCCCACAGCCAAGCAAATGCTCACCCTTATTCAGTGGAAACAGAATCCAGAGCTGGGCACCCAGTCCCAATCTAAGCACATACCTTCATGTCTCAAATCAAGGTTTTGTGTAGATATTTCACAAATCTGATCACAGGAGGGGCCTGATCCAAAGCCAGTAGAAGGTACGAGGCAATTCTGTGTACTGACCAGAACCTGAAAATAATCCTTTGAAAAAAAAACACAGAAAACTGCCCCACAGAAATCAATGGGACTAGGGCACCTGGTTCTTGGGGATAAAATACCCTGTTGTGACTGCTGTGTATTGTACTCCATCTCTTGCACAAGGAGCTCTCAGCTTGGCTTGCAAAGCAGAAACATCCTTTAAAGCATCCTCTGCATACCCATGGATTGTTAACAACCTCCCATATATCTTTTATTCTAATTGCTCATTACAAAAAAAAAATAAAAAAAAAAAGCAAGATACCAGATGGGAAAAAAAAAAGAGAGAGACAGGAAAAATGTTTTGGGAGTACAAAATTCCTCTTCTATCCAGAAATTATTATATATATGTTACAAACTGGTGATCTAAGAGAGCCTTCTGAAAACACCCTTTTGCCATTTGTCACTGTTTTCTCTTATTTTTGTCCCTCTTTTTTTCCTCTTTTTTTTCCAGTTTCCAGAGGGGTAGCAGCTGTGCTCATTGGAAACAAAACCATTTCACTTAGAACACCTTCAAATTGCAAGGAGGTTGAGTGATGGTGTTTTGCCATTCAGAAAATGTCAGTCCATTACGATATGCAACACACTGTAACACGGTATGACCTCATGTACAAATGTCAGAAGCTTACTGGGAATTTCACATCATTCATAAAAAAAAACAAAAAACAAAACCAAAGAAAGTGTAAATCAGTGGTCTGCTAGCTCATCTTTCCTCCCTTTCGACATAACTGGTCTAAACAGGCAGTTAACTTAGCAGAACAAAATTAATGAAATGGTCTGACTGAAATACTAACTGAGATAATATATGAACTGGCAAAACCTCTATAAACCTGAAGTTACAATTGAAGTCTGAGTAATAGACTGTGTGTATTATATCTCTGATTTGTGACTGGGAATTTAAAAACCATTTGTGTTAAAGATACAGGTCTCAGAAGTTTTGAAAATTTGGCTGCAAAATTATTATTTTATGTTGACCTGTTGCTCTTACGAACACATTGTTACCTTCCTGTAAAATTTCTGCATTACCAAGTCTATGGGAACACATCTTAAAAAAATAGTTCTGAGTTTGCTAGAGGAGCTATAAGGTGAAATTGTACAGTCTTCATTATGCAGCAGGTAAGACTAGATGATCCTAATGTTACCTTCTGGACCTAAAATCTATCACTATGTATAGTTAGAAAGAAAACATGGCTCTGAGCATGGTTGCTATTTCAAGCACAGAAAAGGAAGAATTAGTAAAATACGACTTGCTTGCTCACATTCGTAGAGCTTAGGGATATGGCTTAGTGGGGACTGTTAGTGTTAGGTTAGAGGTTGGACTCGATGATCTTGAGGTCTCTTCCAACCTAGAAATTCTGTGATTCTGTGATTCTGTGATTCCCTAGAGTTGTCTTCAAGAAGTAGCAATCTCTAACCCTGCAGAAACAAGCCACCAGGCTTCATATCAAGCAGGCACTGTACAAAGCTCAGTCCAACCATCAGTGGAGAGATGGTAAGAATGTGTC
Organism: Anas platyrhynchos; assembly: GCF_047663525.1. Lineage (NCBI taxonomy): Eukaryota > Metazoa > Chordata > Aves > Anseriformes > Anatidae > Anas > Anas platyrhynchos. The sequence continues at coordinate 28,463,854 of NC_092621.1, read as the reverse complement.
TGTTATTTGAGACAACATTTGCAGCATGGATAGTACCTATGGGCTTCTACAGCCCACAGCCTGCTGGCTGACAGCATCCACACAAATGACAATGAAGGGGCAGAAAGCCTCAAACTCTCTGAGGAAAACCATCAAGAGGAATATGTCCTGGGAGTGTAAATCATGGACTAACAGCCTGAGAATATTACTTTGTCTGTAGATGGAAAAAGTAAAAGCAGTTATTTCCTCCAAGATCTAGCACAACAAAAAAGAAGATGCCTCTAAGAAGCCTCTGAAACAGGTATGGTCTTGTTCTCAGGCTCAACTTTCTCACAAAAATATTTGTGCCTCTTTCACCCACTACCTCCCTGCTATGGAAAAACACTTCTTCAGAGTCTGGAAAATGCTGTTTGATCTCAGTAAATTACATCTCACTGCTTGTCGGTTTCTGATTGATGGTGTAACTTAGGGAACAATATCTGTGTGTGGAATACTGTCTGGAGAAGCAGTCAAGGATTATTGAAAATACAGTATTTATGCAGTTTAAAAATCAGTGGCACATTACGCACAACTTTTTTTCTGGAGTGATGAAAAATTACTGAAGTGCATTTGGGAACAAAGGGTATAAGGTCTTTTGTCTATTTGTAAGAACACTCAACTGGTAAGACTTCTTAGTGAGTTAGTAGTGATGGATGCAAGAAAAAGTGTCAACTGCAGTTGAGCATAAAGCCAAGTGCTTCTTGGACCAATCAGCAGAAAGAAAGACGTCATTGCTCAATGGTGGTCAGAGAAGAAGGAAGAAAATAAAATTGAAGAAAAGAGAAGGAAAATGAACCAAGGATCACTGATTTCTCTAAGCCATTTAGAACTACTGGAAAAGGAGAAAAAGTCTAAGGTTTTATCACACCATGTGTTGTTTCTTCATCTATCTAATACGTCGTATTTAGTTGGAAGACTTTCAGAAAACAGCCACTCTGAAACAGCAGCCACCTCTTCAGTATAAATCATTGTGGAGTTACTGAATTCAAGGGCTCAACGCTGATTTACACCAGCCATAGATATGACTTAAATGTACTTCACCTTCCAAAGCTTCATTTCAGTCCTTAAGGTGACTTAACTGCAACCATGTTTTTCACCACAAAACAAATGAAACAGACACCAGAACATCAGCAACAAAAAAGCCATGACTGAAAACAGATATGGGACCTGCATAACATGCATCTTTTCATCAGATGTAAGAAAAGACTCAGCACATGTGTGCCAACAGAAGATTCACTTCAATGTACATGTGCATCAGAGAAGCAAATGAGGCTAGGTGCTGTTGTCAGTGCTGTCACTCCACACACAGAATAAATAGCACAAAGAATTGTCAGGTATAAAATAAAGAAAATTAAATACTTCCCAACCACACCAAATTAAACTGCCAAGTTCTTTGCTACAGACAGATAAAAAGCGTGAAGAGCGTCTGGAAGGATTAGCTCAGTTCATGGAATGCAGGTCTGCTGCGGGTAACTGAATAGGATAGTCCAGAAGCTTCAGATGCAGTAGCACTGCAAGAATTTTGGACATATGAAGTAGGAACACCCTGCTATTTCTCTGTTTCTCGATTATGCATTACTGGCCTGTTCCAGGGACACGGAAGCAGCTAAATAGGGTTTGGTCTGCTCCAGCAGAGACATTCTAATATCTGTACTCTACCTGCTAACAGAGCAGAAGAACAAAGAAGCAAGAGAAACATTATCAGAAAACCTCAGTGTAAATTCACAAACTCCTTCCTAAAAATTACTGCAGATTACAGTAATATTTGGGATGGCCGAGAACACGGGATATAAAAAGGCAGATTTATCTGCAGTAGTTTTACGTGAAGTAGTATGGTGTGCTAAGTTTGAAAGCAAACAAGATGAATCTGTGATATGGATGGGATACAGGAATAGTTTCCACGTGTGGTTCAGAAAGAACAGGACAGTGGAGGCTCAGTGGAAGGCTTGGGGATCCTGAGGGAGAAATAGCAAACAGAATTTCTGAGAAGAAAAGAGACAAAAGATAACTTCTAACTGGGCATCTTTCTCATGAGAGAGCCATGCAGTGAGCTCAGACAGCTGTTTCAAGGGTCTCATTGTACAATTTCAGGAATATATGCTGGAGCAGAACAGTATCAACCAACTGCTCTCCTGAATGATGAAACTTCTTAAATACATGCTTATATTACCGTACAGTAGCACTCCTACTTCACAACTGCCCTGAAAGCCTTTCCGAAACCAGGCACCTCTCGTAGACTTTGGCAGCTACTGTCCGCCAAGTAACTTCCCTCCCATCACCCACCCACGTTGTGAGGATGCCTGTTCCAAGTCAAAATGGTGCCAGAAGCCCCGGTGTGTGCACTTACCTCTTACTTTTGACTCTGAGTACGAGGGGATGTCCTCCGAGGTCAGGATCTGCGGGACGCATGCCGGAGTGCCAATCCCCTGGCCCAGGTAAGAAGCAGGTGGGTGGTAGGAGCACATCCTGTACTGGGAGCTCATGGCATGGCGGTTCTCCATCCCCTTCGCCTGTGGAGACAGGATCACAACAGATACAAAAGCTGAGCCTCAGCACTGTACCCACACCCTGCTGCCCACAGGCACACATCCTTGAGGGAGACCACGGAGGGCAGAAGAGAAGACAAATCCCAACACATCAGCCCTGGATTTTTGCTGTGGTTGGCTGAAGGTGCGTCCACACCACCCAGCTCCAGCGAGCAGACCCAGTCCTATTAAGTGATCTAGCAGCAGCAAAACCAGCATGAGGACAAGCTGATTTACCTTATCTAAGTTAAACCTGTATCTGGCACAAAAACATATAATATTCACTGCTAAGACCTCCAAGTAGACCAACATGCCTCAGACCAGTGGTAGCTCTCCACCAGGAGCCCGCAGGATGGACTCGGGAGACAGTTCAACCTCCCAGCTCGCTCAGGACACACTCAACTGAATGTGAGCATGTGACACACACACAAACACACATCACTTCTCTTAAAAACAAATGAGATGGGGAAATAAAAATCTGCATTTACAGACAAATCAAGCTGTAGGCAGACTACACAGCAAGTTTGCAGTGGAGCCACAAGTGGACACAAGCAAGTCAGCTGTGTCAGCTCAGTGTGTGAATGATCAGACAGCCCCTTCTCCCTCCCAGACTCAGCAGCCAAGTTGGCAGTACTCAGAAATCAAGGTTTGTCTTACTCAACACCCTCAAATGACCCAAACTAATCTCCCTGGAGAGGCAGCAATGCTTTTTTAATTTTTGTTTTACAAAAGGCCTACCATCTACTATTATTTGTTCCAAAGCTCTACAATGTAACATGGCTATAATACTCAAAAAGAAGTAGCCAAAATCTGTGCAAGAAGATGCTCTTCAAAAGGAAAGTTAATACCATCTAGTCTCCCTAAGTTTGCTGGACAGTGAATGATTGTAAGATGGAAAGCTTCTGGGCAGAGAAAAAATGATAGCTTTGTACCAGGGAAAAAGGCAGCTGTGCCAAAAGTAAGGGACATGAAGCTGTGCCATTATACAGCACCTCTGCAAGGCAAAGTGCTCAACAGACTTTTTGGCCTGTGTCTCACTGGCTGAAGAGGAGCTCTGCCTGCATTACCACTGCACCTACAGGTCCCACTCAGCCACGTCTCCCATCTTGGTCCATCAGAGGCAGAGAAATGCAGAGCTGAAGAGCAGAGGATGCAGACAGCTGATCTGTTGTGGACGGTGGTCCCTTGCTAATTCAATACTCAAAACTATCTTTAGTACTTAAACTGCCAGATGGGAAATAAAGTGGTCCAAATCACATAAAATCCCCCTGGGACTCTCCAAGACAGAAGGGAACATCCCGGTTTGTTTGGAGTGGAGTTTGTGGTGAGTTCCAAGGGAGTCTGAACTCCAGCAAGACACTGAGGTCCCCTCTGCTGCTCTGACAAGGGCAGTCTCCTCCTGGAAACAGGCAACCATGCCTTCTCACATGCTTCTTCAGCAAAACCCAGGCTGCCACTGCCCTAAAATTATGGACTGGCAATATAAACTGCCCAAAAACTTGGTGCAAAGGTCATTCTGAATCTGCACTCCCATAAAGCTCAATGGTTCTAGAAGTGCTGAAAAAAAAAAGTTAACAAAGTCCCCTCTGCCTGCATTTTTACACAGACGGTCTTACTGCCCTTGCTGGGGCAGGACTATGAGCAGCATCCCGTTCTCAGATCTTCACCTCACCCTCCCATATGTGCATGTGTGTACACATACAACTAAAAAAAGGTCACCTGATGGAGACAGTATTATTTTAGCTGTAACAAAATGAAGGAATAGCTCCCTAGCACTGAAATGATTGTGTGCTTGTTTCTTTTCTCTGTAGAGCATATGCAGTGACCTGTTTCCTTTCAAACCTTTTATTTTAGGGTTTTTTCTCCGTTTCTTAAAAAACAACTCACCTAAAATCTCTGGATTCAATGAATTATTACTACTATTATTATTAGTGTGTGGTAGCTGGCTAGCAAGAGACATGTTTTATAATCTTATTACCCACACCAAGTCTATGAACCACAGTTCGACCGACAGCCAGAGGCTCGGCTCTGCAAAGAATATGCTGTGTATTAACCACTGAAGAAAATCTAAAAGCTTTTGGTTTTGTTTTATTAAACTGTTTAGAATACACACCACAGTAAATCTGAACCATAAGGTTTCCTTTTTATAGTGCTTAGCAATCCTATTTTACAGTAACAATAAAAAAACAACCAGTCGTAAAAATTCTTGACCTTAGTGCTGCATTAAAAAGGGGGCTTAGGAGATGATTACCCAGAGAGAAGGGGCACTTGCTCTGTATTAACTCCTGCTGCTCTGCAGTGTCCCTTCACATTTTGGGGTGCTACAGCTAGAACAGGAGATACAAATAGTCCAGGGGAGGCCTTGGACTATTTGGATCATTTCTCGTTCAGTGCAGTGCACCTCTCTGAAGGTGGGAGCCAGGTGCCCAGCTGGGGATCCTCCTGGGTCACCTCCTGAGGGAACTGCAGGGTCTCGGCTCCAGGTCACGCATGTATCACAGAAGGAGGTGCCTAGCCCTCTGCCATCTTCTCCTGCCTTCCTCATCAGCCCCAGTGAGGCCAAAATAGGTAAGGGCTGGAATGGTCCCACCAGCCATGCCAGTCAGCATCACTGCTGGCTATGTGCCACGACAACAAGGCATGCTTTGGGTGAGGAAATGCTGAGGAAGAGAAGGGCACAACACAAATTCTGAGTACTCTGCCTTCCAGCAGACACCACAGCAGCATCTCAAGCAACCCCAGACACGTCCTCCCACTCTCTCCTCTCCTTTTGCAAGCTTGGCAGCAGGAGGAGTTACCTGACTGTGGCTGTGTACCGTGCCTGGCTCCACAGCACTGCTAGCTTAGGATTTGTCTCTTTACCTCCAGGACTACAGGAAGCAATTCTGCTGCAGTGCAAAAGGCTGACTGCCCCCCCTCTGACAGACCTGAGCAGACACGTACTCTTTGCAGGGCACACTTGAGTTTCTGACTTATTCCAGAGCACCCCCTCTAGCCCAGCATTGCTCATGCTCTGCCCCAGCTGCAGGGTGAAGGGTGTTTTAGTTGAAAACCACCAATTCACCAAGTATCTCACAGACTTTCGTGGAAGGCACAGATCACCTGAGAAGCACATCTGGCCTATTCAATATTTACAAGTTGCTCTAAGTTGTACAACACAGTGTGCACTCCGTAACCACTCAAAGGATGTACTGCAAGCAGCAATGGGATGCTAAGAACCCATGAAGAAATAAACATGGCCTAATAAAAAGACCATGCAGGATAGGAATTCTCTCCCTGTCCACTTGCAGAGCCTCTATGGGGAACCAAGGTGCAGCCATGGCTTGTCCACACACAGGCAAGCTGGAAGCAGGATTTGTCAATCACTGAGCACAACAGCCAGTGCAGCTCTACAGCAGTGTCCAGCAGTGACAGAACATGTATCAAAAAACAGAGTAGCATAAAGAGGATGCTTCTGTGTCAGTTCAGATCATTCCAGGGAGTCCTGCAAAAAACAAAAAAACTTTGTCAACAGTGATGTCCTGCTGCTCCTCCCATGTTCCTGGCAGCATCTGCATAGCCTTTAAATGTACTCCTGGTGGAGGAAGAGTTGAGGAGTGATGGTGGCCAGATCTAAGAAAGAGAAGAGGTAAGGCAGGCACACCTGGTGGCTCATTTCTCCTTCCAGCCTTGGAGACTAGCAAATGGGCTGCCCTTCCCAGATGACTTATTTTAGACAGAGCATCATATGGGTAATTCTTTTATGCATAGGAGCAGCCAGCTGCAGTCTCTTGGCGAGCAAGCCAGTGTTATACTTAGCATTATCACCTTAACACTCTGCAGCTGATCCTGACTGGGGAGGGGGTTATTCCCAAGAAGAAAAAGCAGGGGGAGGTCACAGATGCTAATCCTGGGTGGCAAGCACTGCAAAGCATTTCTGAGCAACAAAAGAAATCAAACTATCATCACGACCACTTAGCTGAACTCAGCCAAGACATCTAGCCCAGGTTTTCCGTGTGTCCATGTCACCCAAGACTTACCACCAGCTATCTTAGAACAAAACCCAAAATTACTGAAACACCAGAGAGACTCCGTTAAGAGTCTTAACATATCCTCCTCCTTGGGTCTTAAAAAAAAAAAAAAGGCAATTTTAGGGGGCATAAAATTCGGTTTTGCATTTAGTCATTTGCAAACAGAATTCAGAAGTCAATTTTTAGTGTGAGGCAAGAATACAACAGCAGGACACTGGAGCAGAAACTTGGATGTTAAGGACCCCTGGTCCATTACCTGCTGGCTGTGTGACCTTGGGCAAGCCACCAAACAACTCTGTGCCTCAGTTTCCCAAGATGTAAAGCAGAGTGGCCACTGCTCTCCCATCTGGTAATGCTACCACCTGAGAGCTGACCCCTCACAACTGCTGCTGCACTTGCACTGCTCAAGGTGGTTTTGTTTCATTCCTAAAACCAAGTAAGCATATTTTATAGCACAAGGAAAAAGAGACTATGACACTCTGTCTTGACTTCCTTTGATTCTAGCATAGAAAATACAAGAGACATCTATATCTGTCCCTCCTTGATAGACAAACTTAATTAACCTTTGCTATTCTGTTCCAACCTATTCTTTGAGACAAAGGCAGTGACCCATAAACAATATGTTACCATCAGAATCTCAACTGCTGTGACATCAAGAGATATAGCCCTATCAGCAGTATCGGAAAATAAACCGCTTAGATTAGCTCCTCCAAGAAATATGGATTACATTCATGTCACACATGAGCTGTCAGAAACATTAGGATACTTTTAGCATAAATCTGTAGTGTGAAGGGTATGTTATGAATACAGTATATAATACACTGCTTACGCATAAAACTGGGATTGTGTCGGGTGACTTGCACAATGTGTATATATTTAAAAACATGCACCCGCACGTACATTTACACGTTTTACACCAGAAGAATCAGTCCACACACTACTGTAAGAAGGCCAGGCTTATGGGAGGAAAAAACTGTGCCAGAAACAGGTTGTGCAAGTTGAAAGGGGCAATATTCTTTACTCAGAAGTTCAAATTGCTAGTTGCCCTACCGCAGCCACGTGCAATAGTAGCCGTATTTGAATCTCTGCTACTTTTTACAAAATTCTTAAAAGACATTTCTCTAAGTCAACAGTGTGAACTGATTTCACTTCCAAATGGCAAACATAACTTCCTTTTTAGAAAATGAGTTAGAATTTCTCAGTCTAACTCTCACCAATAGGAATTTCATGTCTTTGCTCTAACCGGGTTTAAGGAAAGAGCAGAAAAAAACAGGTTCTGGAATTGAAAATACTGATTTGACAAGCTGCATTAAAGCAAAAAGAAAAGAAAACAGAAACAAAACAAACAAAAAACAACACAACAACAACAACAACAAAAAACAACTCAGCATGAAGCAGAAACTACATGAAATTCTGACATTTGCCCAGAGCCTCTTGGCCAACCTTCACCTTTGCCCAAAGAAGGATCCCTGTGGTTACTGGAGTAAACACCGGTGGCCTCCAGGTGTGGGGGACACATTCTGCATCTTGCAGCCCTCTAATGGTCCAGCTACGGGAACCAGAAAAGTTTTAATGCTTTTTGGGGAGGACACCAACGCAGAAGGAGTCACGGTTATCCTTATGCTGCGGGTCACATGCCAGCAGTTTCATTGCCACCCTGGAGAACTTAAACCTGATTAGATCTGGACTTTAACATTCGAGTTTTATTTTTGTTGCAGTAAAAAAAAAAAAAAAAGGCTGCAGCCACCTCAGCATTTTCCAGTTGCTGTCCCTAAACAGGTCACCAGAGCAATGCCAGCAGCACCAGCTTCTACTGTACATTAATGTGCTCTGTTTTGCCATCCTAATGCTGGTGAATTCATTTAACTGTTAATTGGATTGAATGCATATAAATTCCTGTCATAGCAAACAATTATTAGAGCTTCAAGGGAGGGTCCAGTTGCTCCCTGAGAAGCAGAGTTAAGGAGACATAGAGTAACCACCACATCTGCTACGTTTCCTCTCAGACCTAAGCCTGCGTTTTCTTAAGATGCAATGCTGAGCCTCGGAGCTGGCAGAAGCATCAGAATCTAAGTGTCTCAGCCAAGACTGTTGTCTTCATTATGCTTATCAAATCATGATGGATACAGCTGCTGGGGAAATTATATATAGATGAATAAAACCTACAGAGAAGTGCCTCGGAAACATGTACCTTGGCAAATTCACTCAAGTACACAAGTCTCTCTGCAAAGAACAAAGACTAATGAAATCTGACATTAATCTACATTAAAGATTCAGTGATTCAGTTTATTTGCCAGGGCTCAATGATGCATTAATCCTCATCCCATCCCACACACACTCACACGTTTCCTCCCCAGCTTTTCTCCCTTGCTCCCTAAATCCTCAAACAGCAGACTGCCAGGCTGCTGAAGGCCCCGTCTACACCCAGATGTTACATTACTGTAAGTATGCAGTTCTCCTTGTCTGGATGCAATTGTTCCAGGACAAGCAAGCCTCCACCAACAGAGCCTAGAGAAGGCAGGGGTCTTGTCTGCACTGCCTGAGCCAGGAGAACCTTCCTGTGAGCACATGGCTGGCTTGTACCAGCACAAAACCCTCCTCTGGGCTCACACTTACTACTACGATAGGCATTGCACAGCTTTTGTTTTAGCAAAAGAGCAGAAAATCAAAAACCTTAACCAGAGCAGTTATAGCACTGCCAACTACACAAGCAGACTCACTATTACTGGAAGACCGGTTAAGAAAACACGTCTACATAAAAAAGTAACCCAGTCAGTACAGGCAGTCCAGCAAAAATACCAGTGTACACACACCTATGTGTTTTCTCTAGAAGGAAACAGCCCACGTAAGTTTGGAAGCAAACCCCTTCAAGGTCTAAGCAAGGCTCCTCTTTGTGGATTGTGCTTTGAGACTCTCCTGAAACCCCTTACTGTACTTGGCAGTGAAACTCATTCATCTTTCTCCATTAAGTACCACATTTCTACAATCTTGCCTTGCTGATAGCCTTCTGTGTGCAGAATCAACGTTTAACCATATGCAGCAGCTCATTCTCCTTACAACAAAACCTCTTCAGGGCCATGAAGGGTTTTACAGTCTCAGCATCACTGCACCCACGGCCATCAAGTATTATCTAGTCTAGCTCTCACTGTAAAACTTTTTATGATTATTTGTGCAATGTTATGCTGCCATAATACCACGCAAATCCCATGATTCGTAACTCTTCCAGCAATAACAACCTTTCTTGCAGATCAGTCTCTAAGAAAAATCTTTTAAGGTACACTGACCTTGAACCACACTCCACACTACTGAGCAGGAGACACGGGTTCTGGGTTCAGGCCATTTAGAAGCTGGGGAGATGTCACTGTGGCAGGCAGGACGTACTGCCTCTATGCCCTCTGCACAGACTTCTCATCAGAACAGCACTCAAAGATCCCAAAAGGTTTGCCCAGGATACATTCAAACCTCAGGTGAAAGTAAATTCACACAGAGATGAATGGAACTACACTATACATCCCACAAAGTGAGAATAAACACCCACTGCTTTGAGCCTGCTGGTAAAACAGTCCCCCTCCCTCGCCCCCCCCCCCCCCCCCCCAATCACATCTTCTGTGCTATCCCACTAATTTGAGCGGTGCTTAACTACAAGTTATTTACAGATTCTGCAAGACAAGAATAAAATGAATGGAAAATACATAATTGCATTTATTTCTTTAAGGGGTGTCCACAAAAACAAGTATAGTTGTATATATAAAACACATGGGATACTCACTCAGATTATAAACTAATGATAAATGTCAGAAGTTAGGTAGATGTCAAGAAACAATGAGCCAAAGGGCCCTATAGGTCTGGACTTCTTACACATACAGTTTAGCTTCAAATTAGAGTATAAGATCATAGAATATAAGATCACAGAATCACAGACAAGCTTGATGCAGTGACTACTTTCCTGGGGAGCCTGTTCCAGTGTGCAACAACCCTCTCAGTGAAGAATCTCTTTGTGATGATGATAACAGAACTAAAAGAACACCACTTTCAATCCTAGGTTCAATGTATTATAACATATTTTCATGGGTCCCTTCCTCAAACACTGTGCACTATCCATACAAATAATACATATAAGTTATTTTCATTTTTTTTCAAGAAAATAAAATCAAAGAAGTTTCTATTTTTTGGAGGAATTGCGAAGCATGGGACTAACCCTGCAAGAACTTTCACAGCACAAATCTTGCAAACTTTCATTTGTATTGTGACGTCTCCTATCATCAGCTCCACAGTAGGCTCTTCCTACTGTAACATCCTGCAAAAGCTTCAGAAGAAGTAACTTTCAATCTGAAATGCTCTGTTATGATGTGCTACATTAACCCAATGAACCAAAATTAAACTTAAAAAAGCATTGGCACCTTGCTTCATTACCACACACAAAATCCTATTCACACTTTTGCCTTGACTATTTTTCCCCCTGGTCTGGTGACCAAATTCAGCAACTACAGAAGATGCTACCAACTAATCTAACTGAAACGGTGGTGAAGCCACCTTTGTGGTGTGGTTCAACACAGTGGAAGGAAGGGAGACAGCTCTTTTCCCCCTACAGTTGTACTCATTTTGAGAAGGGGACATGAAACAACACTAAATGGACAAGGACATAACAACAAATGCAGTCTGCTGCAAAGCCATGATCTTAAAATTCTTTAGGGCTTTTGGGCGATTGACTGAAGGATCTGGTACACAGGTAGAGTTTTCCTCCATCCTACCAGTAGTAGGGATCAATATTGAAGGGAACAAGCAGACCAATTGATTAGAAACATAGGATCTGATCAGAGCTGGCAACTGTTTAAGGATATTTTCCTTGGAGTGCAAGAGCTCTCTATTCCCACCTGTAATAAATCAAGCAGGGAAGGTATAGTTGAATAAGAATCTGCTGGTCAAACTTAGGCTAAAGACATGCACAAACAGTGGAAACAGGGCCATGTGCCCTGGACAGAGTACAGAAATGGGGGCTAGGGGTGCAGAGTCCCTCTCACTCTAAGTGAGGAGCACGTTCGGGACCTCCTGACACAACTTAACTACAAGTCTACAAAGCCTGATGCCATGCATCAGCAGGGTCCTGAGGGAACTGGCTGATGCAGTTGCCAAGCCCCTCTCCATCATGTTTGAAAAATCATGGCAGTCAGGTGAAGTCCCAATGACTAGAAAAAGGGAAACATTATTCCCATTTTTAAAAAGGTTAGAAAGGAAGACCCAGGGAACTACAGATCTATGATCTACAGATCTATTCCCTGTGCCTGGGAAGATCATGGCACAGATCCTCCCAGAGGCAATGTCAAGGCACATGCAGGACAAGGAGGTGATCCAGGACAGCCAGCATGGCTTCACTAAGGGTACATTGTGCCTGGTGGCACAATCTGGTGGCCTTCTATGATGTAATGACTGCATCAGTCGACAAGGCAGGACTCATGTCATCTACTTGGACTTGTGTAAGGCCTTTGACACAGTCCCACACAACATCCTAATCTCTACTGGAAAGATATAGATTTGAAGGGTGGACCAACTGGGGAATAAGGAATTGGTTTGATGGCCACACCTAGAGAGTAGTGGTCAATGGCTCTATGTCTAGGTGAAGACTGCTGACAAGCGTAGTTCCTCAGGGGTCTGTCTTGGGACCGGTGCTTTTCGGTATCTTCATCAATGACACAGACAATGGGATTGAGTGCACTCTCGGCAAGTTTGCAGATGACACCAAGCTGAGTGGTGCAGTGGATACCAAAGAAGGAAGAGATGCTATTCAAAGGGACCTGAACAGGCTGGAGAAGTGGGCCCATGTGAACCTAATGAGGTTCAACAAGTCCAAGTGCAAGGTGCTGCACCTGGGTCAGGGCAATCCCAGACCAGAGTACAAGCTGGGAGAAGAACTCATTGACAGCAGCCCTGAAGAGAAGGGCTTTGGGGGGTTCTGGTGGACAAAAGGCTAGACATGAGCCAGCAGTGTGTGCTTGCAGCCCAGAAGGCCAACTGTGTGCTGGGCTGCACCAACAGAGGAGTGGGTAGCAGGTGGAGGGAGGGGATTGTGCCCCTCTGCTCTGCCCTTGTGAGGTCCCACCCACCTGAAGTGCTGCATCCAGGTCTGGGGCCCTCAGCACAAGAAACATGTTAGAAACATGTTAGAATGAAACCTGTTAAAATGCATCCAAAGAAGGGCTACAAAGATAACCAGAGGGCTGGAGCACCTCTCCTATGAAGAAAGGCTGAGAGAGCTGGAGATACTCAGCCTGGAGAAGAGAAGGCTTCAGGGAGAACCTCACTGTGACCTTTCAATACTCAAGGAGGTCTTATAAAAAAGATGGAGAAGGACTCTTTGTTTGGGGAGATAATGATAGGACAAAGGGGAATGGTCTTAAACTAAAAGAGTATAGATGTAGACTAGATATAAGGAGGAAATTCTTCACTCAGAATGAAGAGGTGGTGAGGCACTGGCACAGGCTGCCCAGAGAAGCTGTGGATGCCCCACCCTTGGAGGTGTTCAAGGCCAGGCTGGATGGGGACTTGGCCAACCTGATCTAGTGGGTGGCAACCCTGTCTATGGCAGACAGGCTGGAGTTAGGTGATATTTAAGGTCCCTTCCAACCTGAGCCATTCTGTGATTCTATGGTTCATGCATGGCCCCAGCGGCTGTTGCCCCACAAGACCCCTCCTTTTCAGAAGGACCTTTTCATGAAAAAAGGTGTCTAATGCTGGTAAAGCCTCACTTAAGGCGATGTGGACTGGCAGTAATTGCAATGGCCATGGTCTCAGCTCCAGCTTCTGTGTATCAGAAGCTGAAATGCTCTTTGAAAGTTGTTCCCTGTGCCAGAATCGCCAGAGAAATTCTGTCAGCAAAGGGAAACACCAACTCTTCCCGTCAGAAAGGAGGCTTTGGTGGACATTTCATCTTTCTGTGTTGTGTGGTTTCACAGCAGAGCCTTTGGAGATGGAACCTTGCCCTCTTCTGATGCCCTACAGGAGAGGTCTGCCTTTGTGCGCCCTCAGACAAGACACAGACATATGCAGGCTCAAAGGATGCAACTTCCAAGTTTAATTTCAGACAGAAAAGGCACAACTGCAGCCCAAGGCCAAACATGGCACTCAGGGTCACTGGAAAGACTTCCCCTATTTTGTCAGCAATCCCCTGCTTTGATAGGTCTCCTCTTTCCTCCAGTCTTCTACTGGTAGTGAGTTGGAGGGCATGGTTATCCTAGTCCTAGAGTAAGATGCCTCACTTGGACTTATCCCTTAACTGACACAATACCAAGGGGAATAAAAAGCTCTGCTGCTAACCTGTTAGACACAGCCTTTGACTTTAATTACCCAAGCTGAAATCCCAAGTCCAGAAGAGGACATTACCAGAACACACCCTTAGTAACACCCTACACCATGTTCAAATGACTGCCGTCAACCCCTGCAGAATAACATGATCCCTTGGGCCTCATGGGATGGGTCACTCCACTGCTTTGGAGGTGAAAGCTGAAATATATTAAAACAAACAGGTTCCTGGAGAGCAAAGCCTCTAAGAAATGATGCTTGAAGCTCCCGGGATGTTATGCTGCGTGATTCTGGAGAACAGCTCATAATCTACTACGATGTAAATCAGAACATAACGTCAAGTGGGTGCCCTTCAACCATGTCTGCGGTGGCCTACCTATACCTACACCATTGTTTTCATTGTACTACATCAAAACCACTCATTTTGGCTGTTTGCTAATACCATCCTGTACTCTAGTTCTGGTTTTGCACCATCATGAAACCATACACACGAAGTCATTATCAGGCCTAAGAAACAGCTCATCCTCCATCTCACTCTGCCACTTAATACCTCTGTAACATCATACCTGCCATTGTTTTCCTGACTGGCTTGGCATGTATGTTGCTGGGAGGCTTCGAAGGCTGTTTTTCATGGCCGGCCCTACAATTGCACCCCCTGTCTCACTTGAGGAAGGCTCACCAGCCACTGCCATTTGGTACTGGGAGTAGTTGTACAGGTTGTTATAGTAAGGATACAGGGATGGCTGGTAAAAACTGGTGTAGTAGGTGGAGTCCACGACCAAATCAGACGTGCTCTCCAAGTGCCCTCTGCTGGGGATGGAAGAGATGTCCTGAATGAGCATCCGTCCCTCTGGAAAAGAAAAACACAAGCAATTATGAAACAGGAAGCTCCATAAAGAGCATTACCTTTCAGCTTCTGGTAAGCTACTGCTTCTCCTGAAGGCCAGACAGATGGTAATGAGTAGTAAGAGGTGGGAGCTGAAAAACTGCTGCATGTTTGGGGGGAGATCAGGAGGTCTGAGGTTTTTACTCAAAGCTTGAGAATACCTGTACTTGCTACAGACTGCAAAAGAAGAGACAACACTCACCAAAGGTTAAGACAGTGTGCTGAGTCCTTAAGCAACATAAGCTCATCTGATGATGATTTATACTAGCTAAGGACGCAATCTTCTATTATTTTTAAATTATAACTGTGTGCCATACTTCTTAATCCCTTGGAAATAGAAAGGCTCTAACTACAGAATGACAATGCTTTCTTCACCGCCCTTTCTGCTTGGCATCCTATGGGCAAGAGGATGCTTTCTAGGCATGCCTCTGGAACAGGCAAACAGCCACAATGCCAAGAGAAACTTCAGTAGGGAACACAGTGCAATCAGCCAAGGTGCCCCAGCAGCCCACATGCTCATGCTGAGCAGTAAGGCCCTCAGTTCTTGTCCGTACCCAAATTTAGCTATTGTTTGCCTACAGAATCACAGAGCAGAACAAGCTCTTACACCCCTGGCAAAAGAGGAGGAGGGGGGGATTATTCATGACTTGTCGCCTGCACTCTTGAGAGCCTGTGGACTGAAAGCCACCCAGTTGCATACCCACAGCCTTCCTCAGCAGAGGTCTACCTCTACCACCTCTCCCTAAGGCAGGGGAGCTTCTCAGAGGATGTCTGAAGTCCTGTTTTCTTTACTCCAGTATTAACTGGTGCCCTGTGATACTTCCAAAGATGAAAAAGAAAGGTGCTCCTTGGTACTGTTTTGCAGCCAAGCTCTGACACACTCCATCAGTTACCTAGCCAAGCCAGATACAGCAAACAGCTGCTACAACCTTCTTCACCATGTCTAACCACATCCTGAATATACTTTTACAGAATCACCCAGAATCATCTAGGTTGGAAGAGACCTCCAAGACCATCGAGTCCAACCTCTGACCTAACACTAACAAGTCCTCCACTAAACCATATCACTGAGCTCTACATCTAAACGTCTTTTAAAGACCTCCAAGGATGGTGACTCCACCACTTCCCTGGGCAGCCCATTCCAATGTCTAACAACCCTTTTGGTAAAGAAGTTCTTCCTAACATCCAACCTAAACCACCCCTGGCACAACTTAAGCCCATTCCCCCTCATCCTGTCACCAGGCACGTGGGAGAACAGACCAACCCCCACCTCGCTACACACTCCTTTAAGGTACCTGTAGAGAGCAATAAGGTCGCCCCTGAGCCTCCTCTTCTCCAGGCTGAACAAGCCCAGCTCCCTCAGCCGCTCCTCATAAGACTTGTTCTTCAGACCCCTCACCAGCTTTGTTGCCCTTCTCTGGACTCACTCGAGCACCTCGTTGTCCTTCTGCTAGTGAGGGGCCCAAAGCTGAACACAGTACTCGAGGTGCAGCCTCACCAGAGCCGAATACAGAGGGACAATCACTTCCCTAGCCCTGCTGGCCACATCGTTTACATATTAAACAAGGGAATGACTGTAAAGCCCATGTAGCTCGGGTCCTACCTCACATCCCTGTAATCCTGCACTGCACTACTCTACATGGTTTCTGCAGCATAATGATCCCTTCTGCAAGAAGCTGCTGTTTTGTGGCTTAAAGCATGCTGATGGGTTCTCAAGGTCTATCAGTATGGAGATGAAGCAGCACAGACAACAGGTACCTATAAAATAACATCCCTAACAGAAATGTCAGGCAGGTGCTGCCTTCTTCATTTTGTTCCTTTCTCTGTATCTCCATACCTTAGTTACTTATCTGTAAGAAGGGTACAGTGGCATTTCTGCCAGCCTCTCACAGCCAGGGTAATACTTTCCATAGTACTATGTATTAAGCTGCACACTAGATCCAACAATCAGTTTTATCAATTATTGCCATTGACAATACAGTTTCGTTTCACTTCTTCAGCTGCAATCATGAATAGCATTATTTCATGTCACTAAATTATACCGTGCCCCTGTCCCTATTCTGCTGCTGCTGACATTTTGCTTACATCAATGAGCTACTTGTTTATTAGCAAACAGAGCCTCCTGCATCTGCTTTTTCTGCCACTCAGCTCTAAGTGAGCAAGAACCCAGCCAGCTGGCTGTTTTAAGAGTATCTCTCATATTTACACACAGAATAGAGGAGTGTGCAGCCTGGCAATATCTGTCAAAAAGTAGGAGAAAACAAACATACGCCACAACTTACATTTTCTTCCTGTACTCAGGAGTGAGTTTAGCTTTGACATCATGCTTTGTGACGTGTCTTTTTTTTTTTTTTTTTTTTTTGCAACTGTAGCATTTTTCTGTTCTTCACCTGAGAGAAAGCAGTTATTTTATACAAGGCACTGTATTTATGCCAGACAGGTAGAGGCCAGACAGGTCAAAGCACCCCAGAGGTTACTCTACAGTAGCCCCCAGTCTTGAACCAGGTTGCCAAAATTCACAGTTCTTCAAGGACTCTGGCATGCACAGGGCCAAAAGCCATGCTGCAATCCAGCCCTGCGCTCCTATACACTCAGCCTGGCTGCATCTTGTCATCTACTACTAGTGCATACATTTTACATATACTACGTGTGCAGAACACATGCAACTGCAAAATACATGGAGGGGAAAAAAACTTCACTACTAATGAATAGTAACTCCCCTGCAAGCCTTGACTTTTTTTTTTTTTTTTTTTTTTTTTTTCTGAGCAATGCAGGCTCAGAAAGAAATGCCAGTCAGACCAGCCAGTATCTTCATGGGGTACAGTCAGAGAAGTGCTACCTGCTGACAGGAGCAGAATTAACAGCCAAAGAGCACTGCCAAATTGTCCTTGGAGTAAAGCAAGGCTCTCAGAGACCTGCCCCTAGAAGATTTCATCTTAACTGTAATCCAGCAGTTTTTTTGTTGTATTCGTGCTGCTTATACCCAGCCAAAGTCTGCAAGCCAGCTGATGGGCAAGCACACTATTTCTGGGCTACACCATCCTTAAACACCATTACAGCTGAAGAATAGGGCAGATCAACTTTAAGCAATGGCTGCAACTGCAGTTCTGTGTCATGGGGTTCCTTCAGAGGGTCTTTGGTATGGTAATTCCTGGCAATATGGTGAGCCTTCCCACAGGCCTCACCTCCGACTGCTCACGGAGCAAGGTATCCCACTAAAAGGAGGCTGTTAGTCTTTGGCTATATTTTCTGCCTGCAAGGAGAGGATACCAAGGTCAAGAAGGCAGCTTTCAGTTGTGTTTTTTTGTGGTTTTTTTTTCTCCAAATGTAATTCAACACAGCTGAATAGCTCTGCTGGCAAGGAGAGGGTCCTCCCCTGCTTCAGAGCCTGCCGCATTACAACACCTGCACATGAGGGGCAGCCCCGAGGTTCATTGCTCTAAGGGGAGCAATTTTGGACAGGAATTAAGCTCTCAACAAGGCAACTGCTGCTGTGCTGCCAGACTCCCACTCTCGCCCCTCCATCTGCCCTTTTAAAACAACACGGCTCTGCAGGGCCTGCGCACGTCTTGACTGCCTTTACCAGCTCCACGAAACAGCTGGGAAGGGCTCTGGGGTAACAACAGCACGTATAACCTTGCCCCAAACTTCTGAGGCACAATTTTCTGAAGGAGCAGAAATGTAAGAGTAAAACAAATGCAGGATTGTTAAAATCCTCACTTAGTTTTTGGGACATTGAGCCTACAACGCAGGGCTGTCCAAGGCCTTCCTTCTGTGAGCAGTACTCTGGCAATGAGACAACAATATCGCTTCACGCCGTTGTGCCTTTCCAAGCTCTTTTCTACTAATTCCTGTGGAGAACTGATGCTACTTTTTTTGCACTATGTACACAGTGTGAAATACGACCCACTCTTTCATAGAAGATCGATAGGATGCATGATAAATATTGTTATTGATCTTGTAGTGTTGTAGGCGACTCTCCAGCTCTATGGCATATTAATAGTAGTTAACCAGTAATTCATTTCAGGACGGCTGGGATTTTCTTTTAAGGAAGGTGAGTTCTCGGGGTCAGTTACACATAAGGGTCTTATATATTCAATAACCTGTGAGAGGCTCCTGCCTTCACTTAGCAGAGCAAGGTGAAAAACAGTGGTCCAGTCCTCAGCTAATGTAAGCCAGTCTCAGACCATTTACCTCAAAAAAGCTATGGCAATTTACACGAATTGCAGATATGCATGGCAAAATGAGCACAGAAGCCTGTATATAGATCACTCTTTCCCTTTTTACTTTTTAGGAGGAGAGAGAAGAGATGACAAGGAGCTTACAGGAATTCCTATCATCTCTATCTCAAAGACGCGAATGTGTTTTTAAACATGCAAACCAAGAAATGCAAACACTGAAGTTGTCTGTTCCATTCACTCATCCTGAACATAAGCATGGAGTATTTTCTACTCCTACCAGTACTGTTAAGGGCTAGTTATACATCTTGTTATACACTGAGATAAGTAATTTAAACATATTTGGGCAAATCACTGATGCTGAGGTCAAATGTAAAGCAAGTCCATACTAGTTAACTTTCATTGCCTCTTAAACAGGGTGGCAGCATCACGTTGCCTATTGGGAATGGTTACTGGACCACACTCCAGAATCCAGGAAATAGAATTAATCAGCTTGGGGCAGACTCATGCCAGGAATCATTTTAAAAATAAGGAGAGCACATACAGTCCAATTTCAATGTCTGAGAGCATGCTGTAGCCCAGTTCAATTCACTGATGTGGTCGTAGTGACCACAGTCTACATCTGATTCAGAAAAAGGTTTGTGCATACACATGGTAATCAAGAGAATTTCACTGCCTCCATTTATTGACAAGAGTTGTTTTATACATGCATGGTCATTGTTCTTTTCATACATCTATGATGTTCATATGTATGTATGTTCACACATGTATGGTGATAGTTCTTATTTATCCCCCTGCAAAGCCTCCACACTTACACAGACATGCTGCTGAAAATGAAAAATGAAATTGACTACTCAAGTAACACATTTACTCAAGAAGAAGGAAGGCAGGGAGTGTTTCCAGTGAGCAGAGTTGCAGCTTTTGGTACTTTATATTTGCTGTAGTTTTCAGTTCAAAACAATTGTTCTCACCATGGTAGCGTTTGCATCTATCTGCAAGACAGCCTCTGCTACAGAAGCCAGCTATGGTGTTAAAACATTAAAAATTAATTATTCAGCCAAAAAACACTTGCCTTCAGACCTCAAAAGAGTCTTGTATTTGCATCTGATAATTTTCCCTTGTGTAGTGCATAAAAGCATCCTTACAGTCCTATTAACTAGCTTGGCAATATTAAGTGTTGCAATGCCTTAGTTCAATTCATAGCTGGCTTTGAGGTCGGACAGTAGCCTTGAATGAGGCTGGTGTGAAATCACTCCCCAACATAATAATCAGAAGCGCTGGAACAATATGTTTCTCCCACCAGACAATCATGACAGAGCTGTTTCAGATGTCAAAGAAAGCTGGCATCGTTACATACTTTCTCCGGAGACACTCTGCCTCCCCAGGAACAAAACCCACACACTCGTTCTGCCTTTCAGAGGAGTATTTCTCTTCTCTTTCCATTAGAAGTTGCGGATTATCTCTGGTTCCAGTGTTGAACTTTTAGCTTGCTATAAAGTTAATGTGCTAGACAATGTTCATTCCAGGCAAGGCTGTGGGGCTGTGTATTTTCTGCCACCCCCAAAAAAGGCCATTATCTGTAATTACCCATTACCATGCATAATTATTTCTTCTATTCTGGTCTATGGCCCCCAGGACTTTATGCTGTTACAGCTCACTGCATTATCTTATCAAATTTGTTAAGGAAGCTTTTTTGACCTTTTGAGCACTTGTCACAGCACATACAAAAGCCAGCAGTAAATTGTCTAAGCATGTAATGTGTGATTTATTGTATGTACCTTGTATAATGATACCATACAAAATATTACACACTAACACCTTCCCTATTCCCCACTCCCTGCTGTAGCTACAAGGAGAAGAGGGGGAGGAAGGGGAACCTCTTTAGGAAGAAAGAGAAGGAACAGAATAGGAAGAGGCTGGAGTCTCCCTGGTTGAATTTGAGGAGCACAACCGCAACAAATGGCTAAACCTGAATATCAGGCTCCAGGGAAGGCACCAGTTGTGCTGCTCTTCAGTGCCACCTTTTGTTTCTTATTCCTCTCCCCAAAGACTGATGCTACTGCGGAGGCTTCTGCTGAGCCCCATTCCTTCACACATAAGCCCATTTACTGCCAGTGCAGCAAGTGGAAGGGGATTTAAACAACCCCTCTTCCTAATTCACCATTTCTGTCACTGTAGTACAGGGCCCTGAGCATTAGACACAAATCTGGTGCAAGACCCGATCTAAAAGCATTGTTCTTTGTGGATACTGGCATACATTCATTAAGGACCAGGACTTCATCTCCACTGGTCTCAGAGCTCCCAGCTAGGGACCAGATGCAGCCTCGCATCGCAGTATGCCTCTAATGACAGTCCCCGTGAATCAAGGCACTGTCACTCTTCTGAGTAAGAACGATGTCCAACCCTCACAGACAAGTAAGGACGATGTCCAACCCTCACAGACAAACACAGCTCAGGCAAGCCAGCTCCCTCTCCTCTGTCCCTCATCCTCTCTCTGGCAATTGAATGTGTCAGATTCTCAACCCACTTCCCTATCTGAAAGGGATATTCAAGAAATTATCAGTTAGTGAGTTTTAGTAGAAATAATTTGGAGGCTTTTGAATTGTGTGATAAAAGGAACTTCCTAAATACAAAATAATCTGAAATACTTTTCTGCCTTCACAATAAAGAAAAGTAAACCTTAAGGGTCACATCTGTACTTTGGGCTAAAACTGCACAATACAAATTATTTTAGTACAAGGTATGCAGAATTATGCCCTTCCTATCAAGGCTTCTCCCTAAAAGTATAGTGAAAAAGCAGGCACCAGGAACTTCCAAAAACATCCCTGAACTCAGACCCTAAGAGACAGCTAGCTGAGCCTCTGCTCTAAGGACTAAACTCTTCTTTGTGTTTCTCTGCAGTTTCCAGACCTTTGCCTGACCACTGTAAGATAGTGCTCAAGCACCAGGAGGGTGCAAACTGTAAGAGTGGCACAAGGAAGACATGCAGTGTTCAAGGTGGATAGAAGGACAAGAAGAGTGGGACCATTTTTTCATTCTTGCTGAGTGACCTACCCAAACAGACCTGGGTGTCCAGCTGTGCTCTGAGCTACATCTACCAGAGGGAGAGGTCAAAAAGTCTGTTATCATCCATATGAGACGCGTGGGCTAAAAGCAGCTGTGTCTCCAGGCTCGAGAGAGTAAATCACAGCCGGAACAGCTTCTTGCCACACCAGTCTTTAGGTGCCCCTCCGACCGTAGCTGGGAAACACAGCTCCCCAACAGAGATAATGCTGTTCTTAACACTGAAATGCACATTAATAAATAAATAAATTTAATTTAAAAAATGTGATGCCACAACTCCGAGCCCTTCCCATGCTCCTGTCCCTCCCCTTAGAGATCCAAGCAGAGGGACAGACCCTTCCCAGTCCCTCCTTTCCCTCCTTATCACAACACTTCTCCCCTGCCAGCCCCTGCCTCCCACCACCCCCGGACAAAACAAGCAGTGGCTGCCCGCCTCGGTGCAGGTCTGGTACCCAGCCGTGGGTTTGGTATGCCTTATCAGAGGCATGGGCATAATGGGAGCACTGTCTGCAGGCCCAGGCTTTATCCGTGAAGACGTCAGCGGCTGAACACTCCTGTTTCTCAAGGTTTGCTTGACTGCCAACAGAATACTCATCTGCACACTGCAGGAATGGATATCACTTTTTTACCCCTCCTAAGAGTAACTCTGGGAATCACAACTCGAGCAAACGCTGCCTGAGGCTCAGCTTTTCCAGTTCCACCTCTCCAGGTCTACACCAGTCCTAAATGGGACAGTGCCTCTCACCGTGAATGGCATTAGCCAGGGAGAAGCACTACAGGATAAAAATTACAGCACACTTCAAAAAAATCTGGGAGCTTTTAGAACTAAGGTTATACGTTGTCATCTTGCTTGCACTCTGACATGTCATCTTTTCACAAGATGCTGCATCCGCATACTGCTTTTGTTGAGAAAGTCAAAACCCATCTAGTGAAAAGACAGAGAAAACCCTAAGTTGAGCTGGTCAAGTTTAATCAAAGGCATAAACTGTTCAGAACAATCACAGTGGGGATTAATTAAACCTTACACAAGAGGGTCACTAAAGGGCAGAGTAAACTACTGTCTCTCACTCCAGGGAATGTTTTCTGGTCTTTTAATCATGCCTGTGACTCCTCCCTGAGCCCTGCCAAGCTCAAGCATAGGTGTGCAAGTTCAGACCATTGCTATATATCCATTAATAGTTATAAAAAGAAACTAGAGGTCACACAAACAAGGTATCTCACTTGTCCCCTCTCCTAGACTCCAATTGTAATTAGCTCCTGGGCCTGGCATAGGCTGCCTATTTAATGACCAGCAAGGAGTCCCACCAGTCCCACAGCCACCTCACCAGCTTCAGGCACAGAAGAAGCTAACCCTCCTTCCCATCACATATCTGTCCTCGCCCATCATTTCCCACCAGGAGCCACTGATGTTCCACTCTCCTGCACTGGTGCTCTGTCTTCCATGCTGCTTCCCAGCCCTCCTTGCTTCCCCACTCCCCAATTTATCTTCTGTCAATTCAGTTTCTTAATCAAGGTATCAGGGGATACAAAAGCAAATGCTTTACAGAATTCGACTGCATTGGTATTTCACTTTGTCAAGCAATTCTGTAATGATAGAAGGTTACTAACTTGATGGACTTTTTAGCACACAAAGTTTTGTTAATTCACATTCAATAAGCAACCGTTAATGTCTGAGTTTCTGCCTTTCCCACAAATTGTAGTCCACTGTGGTCCATCCCATTGTTTTTGCGAAAACTAATGTCAGTTTAATGGATTTGTAGCCACTTATCCTACCACACTCTTCTTAAAACTGGTATGAGATTAGATAACTTCTAGGCCTTAGGAATTTCCCCTGTGCTAAAAGTCCATTGGAAATCCGTAATAATAGATCAGAAACATCCTCATCAAGTTTTCTTCCTTTTAAGAAAAAATTGCATGCGGGTTACCCAATCCTGCTGACTTCACTTACTGCTGGGAATGAAAGCAGAGTGTCACCATCTCTCCACAGCAAAGATCACCATAAATTATTAAACACGTCTTCCTCTCTTCCACATGTAGAATTACTGTCCCATAATGGCTCCGATCACCTTTAATTCAGTGTGTGTTCCTAACATAACTTTTAAACCTCCCAATTTTAACATTCTTAGTGCGTTTTAGAATCCACATACACAACATTTTTTTTCAAAGGAAAATGTGATTTGGGGAGGGGGGAGGGGAATCCCAGCTAGAAGACTGCAGCTTGGCATAGCAAATTTCCTGGTGACACACAAAAACCCAATCTAACTTCAGCTAAGAGGAGCTGAAATACCACCAATTTCAGCAGAACTGGGGAAGGCACATTTTGTTCACGTTTAGTGTGCGCTTAATAAAAATGATCTGCTGCAAGCGTTTAGCACACAACTTAAAAATCCTCCTAATATGACTGAAGAAATAAAACCTACAGAAAATATTTTTTATTTCCACACTTAATGCAGGCGTCAGGCCCTCAGTAGGACGTCTGTAGCAGCAAATTACACTTCCAAAATCTTCTGCCACTGACTAGAGCAGAGCAGCTATCTTTTTAGGAGAACTGGGGGACAATGCTTGCTCTTTCCTAATTTGCATTTTTGGTCTTTTTAAGACAGCTATAGTGACTGTACTCAAATCTTTGTTTGGAGAAAAAAAAAAAAAAAAAGAAAGAAAAGAAAGGCTTTAATGAAAAATAAGCATTCAAAATCTTTGAATCTTGTTCTGAATCTGTGAAGATGAAAGAACCCTTTTTAATGCTACTGAAACATCTAAAAACAGCATATGTTTGTTCTTGTTAAACTGAGACAGCAGGGCAATTTATAAATCTAGAAATATTAGCATGAATGACAGCTAATGAAATCAGGACCAACAAAATTAGTGCTTCAGAAAATCATCAGCATAAAAAGCAGGCACCATTCTCAATATTCAGAATAACCACTGGTAGTATGACTTCTGTGTGTGCATGTATGTGTGCTATTGCTCCTCTTGAGATACAAGCATTTAACTCACTGCATATCAGACATGCAAGACATTACTTTAGTCCACAACAGGAGCAAAATTTAGACATGACTTCAGAAAACAGAAGAAGGGAATTAAAAGAGAAAGAAAATTAGGGAAGAAATCAGAATTCTAGACAGTCATTAAAAAAACAGCCCAGACACCTGCAGGTCCAAAGAAGCAAATTGAGAGGAGAAAGAAACTCAGTGTGGATTAAATGTAAAAGGATTTAAGTCATTAACAGGAGATCAAAGAGAACACTAGAAGGGAGGGAAGGCTTTACAAGCATCTGAGATAGGAGACCTTGGAGGAAATATGACTGGGATAAAATCATTACGGCTTACACTAAAAATAATAAAGGGAGTAGGATGATGGTTGGAGTTAGCTAGAGTCTGTGCTTGATTATAAGCCATACGATGACAGAAACCCAAAAGGTTTCTAAAAAAGACCAACTAGAAAAAATAAGAGTGTTGTTGTTGTTTTTTTTTTTCCACTCTGTATTCTGCGGTGTAATAGAAAAGCTAATCTCCAGGAGTGGCAAAGAATCATGACAGACACTCGTCAGGCCTAGCACGGTGAGCAAAAAATCACATCTGCACACATCACTCTTGTAGATGATCACTCCATAGATTCAATACCATTTATGCTCACAAAACCTGCTTCCATGCAAATGCAAATTCACCACTAAAGACTTTTTTACATGCACAGACAACAAACCAAAACACACAGCGACTGGAACTACCGTGGCTTATACCAATGGAGGTTATGAAACATCAGTACCAGTGCAGTACAGTATAGCATGGTACATCAGCCATAACTATAGGCATTCCTGTCAGCAAATGGTGGCCTAAGCTGTGAGCAGTACAAGTGGTATTGTGTTGTATCCTAGAGCAAGGATACTAAAAAAGGATAAAATAATAAATAAAGGATAAAAAAAAAAAAAGGATATTAAAAAAATAAATAAAATAAATAGGCATCCAATGTCATTGCAAAGGAAAAGAAGCTCTGTGCTCAAATAACTTTTTACAAGCTCTTCAAGAAAACAGAGCAGAGAACTGAAGTAATAACATTTGTACTTAACCCACTGAATTATTCATAACTCTGTCTAAAACCAGCAGGTACTAAAATGTAGGAGAAAGTTTACGAAAGTTTAGGGAAAAAAATGTAACTACAACAAGCATTTGAAAAAGTATTTCTACAAAAGCAATCTTCAAAACCGCCTTTTTGTCCCCAAGTCGTTAAATGACTAATCTACTAAAAATGGGACATGAACCAGAAACATTAATATGGAAGCAAGTTTATAAATAAAGCAAAAGAAAGCAGTCTTCAAGGTACAAGAAAGCACGTAAAAAAAAAAAAGAAAGGAATCACGCCAATGCTCAGTTAAGGAAGCGTGCAGTATGCCTTCACTCCCCACTTATATCTTTTCTCAAAACAGAAAGAAAGCCCCACACATTCAGATAAGCCATAATAACTGTTTCAAGGACACAGAAAGGAACAAGAGGTTAGCTGCAGATAGCATAATAATGTGCCCACAGATAGAAAATTCTCAGTACATCTACTGCTCCTGCTTCAATCCTTATCTCGGTGTGCATAATGACAAATGGAAAGCACAAGCTGGCACAGATAACTCTCTAAATGTGAACGCACATATGCAAATACCAGCATGATGGAGGGAGAACCTCCAAGGCACAAAGAACAGTAAGGGATTCCAACCAACCTCTGGCCTTCATCAGGATGAGAAACCCACAGCACCCGGGGTCCTTGGCCAATTTGCACGGTTGCTACCGAAATCAATTCAGCATGCAGAAGCTGCTGCCACGAGCTGAGGGTCTACAGAGCTCCAGCGCATAGAAGTACATTTGGAAACCTGAGCCATGTCTGAGAAAAGCCAGAGAGAAAAATGTTGCATGCTCAGAAAGCCCTATAATGAAAAATTTTGAAAAATTAACAACAACAAAAAAATATCTACTCGTGATTCTTTGGGTAAAAATCAAACAAACAAAACTTTTCTGGAAAGAGAAAGGGGGATAGAAATGTCTTCTGAGCTGCCTGCACGTTTTCACCTCTGCTGTTACAGGAGCTTTGGTGCCAAGCAATCCTTCCCTCCCAAAGCAAGCAGGTAGCTCGCAGTTGGTCCTGAGCCTGCCCTGCTCCCCCCACACTGCAGGAAGCTCTCCCCAGACGCTGCCTCTGGTGGCAACAGCCCTGGACAAGACTCATGACACCTGCCAGCACAAAAAACAACAACAACAACAAAACTATTTTTTCCGAGGTTCTCAGAATCCTTTCATGTTGCTCTTTATCTTTACAATTCCACAGCAATTCAAACACGATCAAAAAAGCCTGAAAGGAAAAATAAAACCTCTTCTTTTGCAGACTCAACTCTGAAAATCACCACTAGTTCTACTTCTTTCCCAAATACAGCAGAAACTCAGTACTTCACCAGTCTGTGCCTCGTTTAATAAACATGCGTGGCACTTCAGACATTAGCTCAGAAAAAGACAGGCACATACACAAGAAGCTGTAAAGACAATGAAAGAATATTGCTTGAAAAGGGAAACTGCAAGCTTAGCAAGCTGCGGGTTCCAGGACTGGAGAATTAACTGGAAACATCTAATCAGGGATGCAGAACCCTGTAACATTATGATTTATTTAACACAGTCAAACAATGGCCATAGGCAATGAATCACAAAGGAGATGACAAAGCTGCAGGAGATTTCCGTCATCTAGTTTAACCTGCGCATTGATCAGAGTTTACCTCTGTATTAATCACTTGAGAATGCAGGCTAACACACTCTTAAACACCTCTTGTGATTATGCTTCACTTACCCCCTTGTCCTTATGCAGGTCACTCTGTTGCTAATTGCACTTCTAGTTAGGAGAAAAAGTGTCTACTGTCTAATTTAATTTTGTCTTTTTTAGTTTCAAGCCGTTGCTCCTTGTTATGCTGTCTCAAGCACTGTAAATAATCCCTCCCCCTCCTCCATATTATTACCTCTCAAATATTTATAGACTGTTATATCCACCCTTAGTCTCCTTTTCTACAAGCCATACATCATTTCTGTCACCCTTCCCTCTATCCTTTCAGATTTATCTATGTCCTTTTATAATGAGATGCTCAAAACTCTTTTGCAGTGTTCCCAAGTACAGCTAAACCAAAGCAGTGGAGAGATGCAGACCTATTTCTATCCTAAACCGTGGAAATACTGTTCAAAGAGAAACACTGACTGAATATTTACTTGGTCCAGTTTGACAGAAATTCATGCCAGTAGGAAAACCACTTTACAGGCAGAAGACAATCTCCAGCAGCTGCTTCCCAACAAGAAGTCCAACTTGTGCTGCAGAAATAACGCCAATGCTAAACAGCTAAGTTCATAAATTCTTACAAGAGTCCCATGTAAACATGATTCTTCTTCTCTCATCTTAAGTGTAACATACTGGAGAAAAGCAGACAGTTATGGATAGAAAGATGTTATTCACAGGTAAAGGATGCTAACTTTTTTTTTTCTTTTTTTTTTTTTTTTTTTGTACATTTGAATCACATAGTCACTCAGGCTAGAAAAGACCTATCAAGATCATCAAGTTCCAACCATGAGGAACAAGGGTAAAATATACCAGCTGTTAACAGTCTAGCAGAGACACATCACGTTCAACTATGCTCTTTGATGTGAACAGAGATTCATTGCCTGTAGGAGGAGGTAGGTAAAAACACCAGGATGGGGCTTCTTGGCTCTTGGGAAGGATAGGAAGTTGGCAAGACCAGAAGGCAAACAGCAACTGAAACTGCTGAAGTACTGGTAGCAGGCACAGCAGGAGAAAATGATAGTTTGAAAGTAATAAGGAGGCAATGACAACAAGAGCAGGATGACGGAGCACTGACCACTGCAGACCCACCAAAAACTCTGAGGTCATGCAGCCACCATCTTAGCACTGACTAAGTTAACATTTTCTGTTGCAATCTGATGTAGATTTAGTCATCAAGTGTTTTCAGGTCAAAACAGTCAGGATTTCAGCTGAAGGCCTACGAATACTGAACAGTATTGACAAGACAAATTTCAATATGTAGACTTAATGCCACTATGAAAAAGTAGACATTTTGTAGATTCACATAATTATTTAGGTTGGAAGGTCCTCTGGAGGCCAGCTCACTCAAACTCTACTCAAAGTAGAGGCACGTTCACAGCTAGATTGTGCTGCTCAGGCACCATCCACCTGAGTTTCGAGTCTCTCCAAGGATGAAGAGACTTTTCAACCACTCTGGGAAACCTGTTCCACTGCTCGAACACTCTTCATCATGAAATGTTCACAGCACCTGCCTAATGTTGTCCTTCAGTTGCCTAGAAGAGACTTTTGGACAAAACGGAAAGTCTGACTGCATGTGGCACTATACTGCTAAGACATAAAAGGATTTTCTTTCAAAAATAAAATTTCTGTTTATTGTTTTTGTTTTTAAATCAGACTATCGTATCTTCCAATTGTAATAGCTCATTTTTTTACTTCATTACTTATGTAGCACAACGTCTGTAAGCTCTTGGCAGCAATGTTTTAAGTGCAACAACACAGAAAAGGTCAATCCAAACAGAACAGCCATTTAGGCATAAATATACTGGAAAGGTAACAAAAAAGCAAAGGAAGAGAAAAGAAGGCAAACCAGTGTTTTCAAAGGCATCTGGGACACTTCATTCCTCATTCATTCAGCCTGGAGTTACAACTGCATCTCTACAATCCTTTTTTATTACCAGGTAAAACTCTGTCATCCAAAGAGTTTCAAATTGAAGGGAGAACCTACTTAGAGAAAGGTAAGAAGAACACTATTTTGTTTCCATAATGCATAATAAATGTTACAAAGGGAAATAACACCTGTAAGCTTCTTACTCACAAAGACTGACAATGATATGTTTAACTTGCCAGCCAGTGATACTATGAAGGCACATAAATAATGCCTTTATTAATGCTTCTGGCAAATCCAACAGCAAACAGACCTCGCAGAACACAGAAGGAGCCGGTGTGTAAGAGCACGCAGTAATTCTGTCTATTTTGGATGCTTATAACACGGGCCAACATGAGTATGACCAGGAAGAAGTCGCACTTTCCAGAACTTTCCATGACCTATCTTGCAGCCATCCCGTCCTGCCTGCAAAAGGCCAAGCGTCTGTGACCAAACAAAATGGAGGAAGGCCGAAATGCTGTGTGTCTCCTTCCCTCGGTGTGAACAGCTCTCACTCACAGTTCTTTCATGACCATGCTTTATATTATTTTTCAGTGATTTCTAAATACTAGAATTGCAACGATACCAAACTGGCATAGAACTGAGAAGGATCCAGGCTTAAAAACACTGCACTGAAACGTCTCAAAGGCACATTTTAAGTACCTCCCCACAGCCTTTTCCTGAGGCTTCACACGCTAGTTAATCCAACAAAATGTACTTGCTCTATACAAGGAAAGACAATTGCTGCAGATGCCCTATTATCATGACTTTTCACTGCCATGTATAATTAAATGGTCACTTTTTTTTTTTTTTTTTTTTTTTTTTAGGGAAAACACACAGAAACTACAAAATTTGTTTGGAGAAGTTCAGATAATGCCCTGTGATAATGATTCAGATAATGCTCCACTCCCTTCCAACTACCCTACAGCCTCCCAGATCACTTTTCTTTTTCTCAGGGAACATATGCTCCCACCAAAGCAAATACGGTTTCCAAGCCTGGGAAGGTAAATGGATAAACCCTTACACTTTGACCATGATAATTCATTCTTTCCCTCTTCAAAAATAGCATGTCATAAAGGGATCTGAAAAACAGTCTCGGGACTCTGCAGGTGCCATAATATTTCTGATTTTCCGATAAAATAGATACAGTGAGGAAAGACTCCCTCCCTGGCACTGTGTCTGATTTGTGTGACTCCTTCACACATTATTCCTCCAGCGGCAAACAATGCCCTGCGTGACAGACTTCAAAAGAAAAACGGCTTTGGTGAAGCCAAAACCTTACCCAAGGAAGAGAATTACCACTGTCAAAATGATCTCTTGCACAGTCTAACGCGTGTTGTACAAGGAATGTGGCTCTCAGCTTCTCCAGGGTTCACAGGGAGCTGCTGATTTCTGCTGCAAGTAGGAGTTTGACTCTCTCTGCCTGCATTAATTATTCTGCAAATTCTCACAAAGTCTGCACCTCGGCCTACCAAACTGAGACACTGTGACACCTGCTCCGAGTATGAGACCTGCTGTGACTGAGTCACTTCCCATTTTCTTTGTGCCACAGTCCCCTAAATCCTAATAACCCACAATGTCCTTCTTCCCACTTCAGCTCAAGCAGGGTTTCTCATTTTGCTTGCAGTGCAATGTATCTGTAAAACCATAAAACAGCAATGAAAGAACCCTTCAAGTACCTGGTCCTGAAGCAGCCTGATACCTAAAACAAGAGCTTCATGACACATCATACCTTGCAGCTTCTCACCTACTTTCAGAAGACCTTTATATTCTACAGAAAGCAAAGGCCAGAATATACACACAGATATTTATATATCTCTGTGACTGTTAGGAAGAAAATGCACACCGCGATTCAAGTGGTACTCCTCACCATAGAAATTCAATTTTCAAATTCTAAAGTCTGCATTCTGACACCCAATAAAGCTGCTCTAGTTAAACACACAGCAGCTTCTGTCATCAGGCAGCCTCAGAGCCTGCACACACATCCACTAGTGGCATTAAACTCATATGCATGAGTAGTTACACAAAATTCAGGTGAACCCACCAAAATTAGTTGGGCCAGAACTTTACATACTGCAGATGCTTAAAGACTAAGCACAGTTTTCAATTTCTGCTTGGGTGCCTAGAAAGCAAAATTATGAACCCAACTTCGTATTCGTTCCCACATTCATTCATTTCTGGCAAACAAAGCTGACTCTGCCTTGCTTCGTGCCTGGAATCAAATCTCTCTGGAGATGAAGCTGTGTATTTTAAACGTTGTGACCTACACACAGTTATTCAGTAAAATGGCTGAGAAACAATGTATTTGGATTGCTAACAAAAATCTACAATAAGAAAATAATGACGGCAAAACATTTACAATTACTTAAAGTAAAAGAGAAAAGTGAACTCAAATGATTTTAAAGTTAGCGATTTTCATGTTTTCAAGTGTTTATACAACCATGTGGTTGTCTAAAGTTTGTCTAATTAATACTTTTCATTAATGAATCATAATTTAATTCAATTTAATAAAAAACATTAAAGTAGAGCTTATAAAGTAAATAACTACGGACATTTAAAAAACACTAAGATCAAAGCTTATGCAAATTCTGTTGACAGTAAGACAATTTAATTTTTTGGCCTTTCAGAACAAGCAAGGATTTTCTTGTTCTGAGTTACAAGGCATCTCTGTACATTACTGAATATACTACTTTAATCTTTAGTCAGTTTTTTCCATCACTATAGATAAAGCACGCAGTAACCCAAAGACGAAAGCAGTGACTGTGTTGATTCAAAGGTGACAGTAACATGACTGCAATAATGAAAACAAAAAAGCAAATAAAAAGCTATTTATTGTTTTATCAACGAGTTCTTCTAAAAGCTTCACAGAGAAATTCCTGAAACTGGCCTGAAACTGCCTGTCTGCAACGGATGCAACAAATCCATCTGACAAGGCTTTTAATGGCCTTCAAGACAGAGTTGCATGACAGACACACCTATGTGTTGTCCTTCTATTAGTTAATGCAAGGCACTGTCCACTTCACAAGCATTTCTTTAAGCCAGATGTGTATTTACCTGTATTATTGGCATCAGTACAGATGATAAAAAAATAATTAAATTTCCTTTTCATGTTTTTTTTTTCTTTCTTTCTTCCTTTTCCTGTCTACACAACAGAAGTCAAAGATGTCAGCTTCATTTTAACTGCTCTATCTATCAGGTATAGCTCTGCACCCAGCTCAGGTATAAGCTCTGCACCCAGCCACACAGAACTGATGTACCACCACATCAAGACCGGAGGCAACTCTCTGATGTCAGAGCTAATGACACTACCTACACACCTAGCTTCAGTTTTGAAGAAGATAAAGAGACAGACAACAAGTAGTTGGCAGGACCATGGCAGAAGCAAGGAAGGAAAAGTGTTTGGGGAGAAAGGGGAAAAGCTCCCTGTAAATCACTACTTGCAGATATACACACATGGAAATTCAACAGAGCGCTAGTCTTATTCAGATTTATTTTGATTTTCAAGTAAAAATAACAAAATCAAATATGAAAGATTGATGCTGGGTTCCTCCCTTTTACTAACCATACCAACAGCACAACAGAGTTGTTGGAGAGGGGACTCCACTGTGACTGTAGACAGGGGAATGAGGTGAAACAGCAGGCAGGTGTAAATAATGCCAGCTCCTGCCCCAAGCAGTGAGCTGATCTCTCCCAGCACTTTACCTGATGGCGTGCTAGTTGCTGCTGTTGCTGTACTCGTGGAGTGTGTAGGGCTGCTGCTTTCCAGCAAGAGACAAGAGCTTCCACCACCATTCTTCTTAATGAACTGCTCTGGGACACTGGGCAGGGGTACTGGGTGGCTGATTCCCAGTTCCTCTTCCTGAGCTTGCTGCCTTCTCAGTGCAACCTGGGAACAAGAAGACAGATGTAGGGCATGTTCTCTGACTTGAGCACAATTTGTAATGGCAACAGGCAAGACTCAAACTCAAGGCTGTTTTTGTTTCTTGGTACTCTCTGAAGTGTTGATGGCATAATCCAGCCAGTGGGTATAGGAAGATATAAAAGAGATTGTTGAGCTATTTAAAAGCAACCACTTTTCCATCCAAGCATATGTGAACAAACCCATGAAATGCCGGTGCCACCTTCTTCCAATGAGGTCACATTAAGGCTGACTGCATTCGTGCAATACAGTTGCTCTTGGGTGAAGCATATTGACAAATGCATAGACCCATTCCACTCTGCTGATAAACAGCTCCTGGGGATAAGAAATCACCTTTCAGGCTTGCTGTGCCTCTTCATCTTAATAAGGTAACTCTTTATGAGTGTTTGTACTTGCAATCTGTTGCTCTGTCCAAGCCTGCTGGGCTGCCTTGCTTGCTCTTGGTTGGAAATCGAGGGAATTTCAATACATGGCACAGTCAGTACACACAGAGAGCTTTCTGGCAGAGGCACACAGAAGGCAGGGAACCACCCTGCAAGCATTTCAGCAAGTGTCACACACATTGCATGCAGCTGGCCACGTCTGGTGCAGCAGCAGCTCCCCGCTCCTTTCCCAACACTGATGCAGCTCCAGAGCCTAGTCTGCACTAGCAAAGCCCACAGGCAATGCAAACTCTGGACACGGGTGCCAACAAGCCACATGCAATGCCTACTGAAGATTCAGAGGGTACAGCACACCCCTTCTGCCTCACCTGAACAGGCAGGTCGGTTTTGCACAGCCATCCACCTATGCCAAGTCCTGAGACATTGCCAGGCAGCACAGCTTTGTAGCTATCCACCCTGCAACTTGCCACATAGCAACTGCTTTGCATCTGCATCTGAACCACGGAAATCTGTACTAGATTGCAGACCATGATCATGGGCTTCTTCTGCAGGAAATTCTCCTGGGTAATTCTCCGGGATGTGCCTCTGTTTCCTGGCCATGTTCAACAGCCACATTTTCCTAATATGGATATGTAATACTATCAGAGAAATTAATGACAGCTCGTTAAAAACATACTTTCAAAACAGAGCATATAGATGTGCAAACACTATGGGACTTAGTCCCTTTTTTTTTTGGTTTGACTTCACAAACCAACAACCTTGACCTGCAAAATTCCACCAGCGCAAAGTGGCTTACTGCAGAAATATATCAAAAGGGGTAAAGACAGACTTTCAATGTGCAGCTCCTACACAGATAAGGTTCAGTGAGGGAGGCTTTTGAAACCACTTTCAAATACTAGGCAGGGAAGAGAAAGCCCCCCTCTGCAAGGGCCAGCTGGAGAGAGGAATTCACGGTGTGAAAGGAACTACGGGGCGGCAGAACTACCTGTACAGAAGGGGACAGCTTCACAGCGGGAAAAAAAAAAAAAAAAAAAAAAAAAAAAAAGAAGAAAGAAAGAAAGAAAAAAACCTGCTTTCTCTTCCCTGAGGGGCTCCAAAAAGGGACCCATGTTTATTATCCCATGGTTCACACCTGGCAGAGATAGCACATGTAACTTTGGCATAATCCACTATTTCTGGACCATTGTAGTATTAGCTGGGAGGAATTACTTAAATGAACCAAAACTCCCCATGGATTCAAAGGAATTTTAATCTAACTGCATGGAATAATTAAATAAAATTATTTTTAAAAAATGGGGAAGGATTTCAAGGAGGGCTACTAGGAGTTTTAGTCTGGCATTGGGACACTCATTTTCCATGGGACTGTGAAGTTCTGAGTGCACGTTACCTGTGAAGCGGGTCCACGGGTCTGGCATCCCTGCCTTTAATTGTACCAGTTAGTCCTAGCACCTTCCAATTAATCTGTCTGAAGGGCTTTATTTGCGTGAACCGGGATGTGCAATCCCACTCACAGGGCTCAAGCACATTAGCCGTATCACTCCCAGGACTCCTCATTAATGAAGTTTTCAACACAAGGCTCACAGGGACTAACAGAGCCTCGTTAAACGTTATCAGGCAGAGCTGTGACTTCAGAGGGAATCACTAATGAATAAAGTTATCTCTGTGCAGAAATGGATGTAGTTTGGTTTGCCTCGGCATGGCAATGATTTGAAATTTAGATTTAAGGTTATAAGCTGTAGGCAGCCCTGCGTATACAGAGCCTCTCCATGAAGTATTAATAAAGTTTTTAAACAGCTGTGTATAAGTATTTTAAGGAAAGAAAGAAAAATATGTTTTCTTGGAAACGAACTCATCAAAAGCCACCTAATGTAAGGTCAAATGGATATACCGGATCTGAAACTGGGAGGGCAAAACACTGCCACTGGCTGCTAGCTGGATGGATAATCGTTTAGTTAAAAACAAGCTGTTCGACAGACAAAACAAACAACGTAGCGTCAGGTAAAAGCCTGAAGGCTGCAAGCGTGTTTAAGTTTTGGTGAGCTCGTGTTTTAAAATCAATACATATTCAGCCGCGCTCAGAAGTCCGCTGCCAGCCGCCTAACTCCTGCACGCGTGTTCAGGTGAAGGAAGACAAAAAAAGAAGAAGTTTAATTAATTTATTGTTTAAAGGCGCTACGTGACGGAGCCCAGCTTCGCCCCCCAGCCCCCCCATCCCGGCCGCCCCGCGCCTCACCTGCGCTGCCATGACCCGCTGCCGCTCGGCGATCAGGCTGCACTTCTTGCACTGGCAGTCCCGCCACATGCAGAACCGCTTGTGCCCCTTCAGCGGCGACGAGTACCCGTGGTTGCGGCAGCGGGCGCACTTGGGCAGCCGCGGCAGCTTCTTCCCCGCCGCCGCCGCCGAGGAAGAGGAGGAGGAGGACGAGGAGGAGGAGGCGACCCCCGGTGCCGGGGCGGCCGCCATTTGGGCGAAGCCGCCCGCCTTGTCCGCGGGGCCGGGCGCCTCCGGGGGCTCGCCGAAGGCCGGGGAGTCATTGGGCATGGCGGCGGGCTGCGCGTCCCGGCCCGGCCCGGCCCGTCGGTGCCCTCCCGTCCCGTCCCGTCCCGTCCCGTCCCGCTCCGCCCCGCCACCCCTCGCGGCCCAGCCTCGCCCCTCCCTGCGGGGTCCCCTCCGCCCCCCCGGGGCCGAGCCCTCTCCGCCGGGGGGCACGGCCCGGCCCGGCCCGCTCCCCGCTGCCGCCCCCCGGCCGCAGGTGCAGGGCGCTGGGCGCTGGGCTGGGTGTTTGTGGGGGACACGGGCTGCAGGGGCTGCGGAGCGGGTGCAGGCGGGCAGAGCTTTGCCCGGGAAGATGCCTTTTTCCTTCCCTCCTTTGCATGGGCTCCCCTTCTCCTTGCGTGATTTACAGACCCCGGCAGCTCTACAGATATTATTTACAGTATTAATATTTCCTCTGTTACACCTTTAAATCTTTCCGGGCTCGGCTTCAGGTGACGCTATCTTCATGCCGAAATGAAACTATTAAATTACATCTCAATCTAAGATGAATGACAACTGTCAGATGAGTGACTCAACAGAGATGAAGCAGAAGGCGCCTGAGATTATGTGAGGCTGATTTATAAAGATTGCATAAAGATTTCTATAACCCCAGCTTCATGACTCAGCATATCAGATAGTAATAAGTTACAGCAGGTAGAAATTTATTTCTCCTGGATGAAGCCAAGGAAAGCTTCTCCCTCTTCTACATCAGCTATCTCCCTGCTAATTCTGCTCAGGCTGAGCCTCCCTCCCAGTAAATAACCAATGCCAACCCTGGCCAAAGAAAGCCTCCATTCATTCTTGCTCAGTACTTTGAATTACCATTTGCTAAATAGATTTTAAAGAATATATATATATTTTTATAACTTCACAGCGCAACATAGGAGACATTTGTGGAGCTTTCCAGCCACACATTAAAATATTCCCAGTCTTGAGCAGCCAAATAGTCCTCAACAAGGACTTGGTTCTGTCCTCAACCAGCAGCAGAAGCAGCATCTGGGAAGTGTTGGCAGGAGGGTGTTAACGTCACCCGACTCACATCACTCTGCCGGGTCTGCCTCTCCTGACATCAGCAACTGCACATTTTCCTGCAAAAAGGGAAGGTGGACACAACCTTTACTACAGCAAAAATTATATAATTTCACAATGCAACAGATGGTGTGTATCACTAATGTTTAAGTGAGAAATGCAAACAGGCATTCTTAGCTTCCTATGCTGAAAAGTGAAATTCATCCCTGAATAAAAACAGCTGAGATCTTCTTAGCCTGTAGGGGCATTGATTAGGCTCCAAAGTTGTTGACAATGAGCAAGTCAGTCTTGAAAGTGGAACTCCAGCATGTGGAGTTCTTCTGCAGGTGGTTGATCCCTGACAGGGATGTTTCCAGGTGCTCAAATGCAAATTGTCTTGAAGTCAATTGAAACTTCAAGTGGAAAAGGAGATGGAAAGGAGGCTAAATCATCATAACAAGGAAGACTAACAAAACCAAGGTATGAAAACGAGAAGATAAAACACATCAGAAATGATGGGAGGAGGAAGAGAAAAGCTGAAAGGAGTGAAAAAATGAGAAAAGAGAAGCACAGCCTGTAAAGGAGGGAAAGACGGACAAAGGAGAAATAATAGTGGTCACCAGCTGCTTATATATGACATTTCACTAAGAACTAAGCACGACAGCCACGCTCAAAAGTGAATCACAAGATGCAAATAAAGCAACAGTTCCAAGATGAATATTAATTCAGCTGTCTTTCACGTAAGTAGTATTTCATACTCCTGCTTTTCAGGACAATTGCACAGATCCCTGTTATCCATAATGTTACGAAACCTATTGGTAAGGAACAAAATATTGAAGTCGTTAGTAGTACTAATCTGGTATTTTGTGTTCTGGATGAATGCCACTGAAATAGCAAGGTGCCTGCTGAATACAAGTACACAGCCAGTCCTTTAACTATGAATTCCCTTGTTTTGGTTAGCTCAAGCCACACTTTGAGTATGATTTTAGTGCGTAATCTGGTTTGTTCCCCCCCCCCCCCCCCTTTTTTTTTTTAAATGGGTGTTTGGTGAGTATGTAAATCCATTACTGGGTTGGCTGTCCATTGGACTCATGCAGGAATAGAAGATGGTTGTTAACAGTTCCAACACATATCAGAGCAATCTCCCTGCAAGTCTTCACGAAATATTCATTTATTTAATGTAAGTCTGGGTGCTTCTAATTTGAATCCAACAATGATATTGGTGATTAAATATCACAGCTATTTCCTGGCATTTTTGGAAGTAAGAAATTGTAATAAATGTTTCTGGTGAAAAATCATAAGAAAAATCAAATGACATTTTTGCTTTGTGTTCTGGATAGCTGATAGCTATCCTTAAGCTTAGACAAAAATGCAAAAATGCTGAAGTCTTCAAGCATTGCCAATGAATGTCTTTTGATATCCTTTGCACCTAGAAAAAGTTTTATTTGCTAACAAAATCATTGTCTGGAGGGACAGATGTGAACAAGCCATGTCACCCCCACTACATTTGGTGTGACTGACCATCTCAGTAGAAAGGCAACAAATTCAGAGGACCCAAATCTGACACCATTGCCTGCAAAGCAAATTAGTTTCACCAAAGTCAGCAGGGCTGAGTGCCATTCAGTATCTTGCAGGGCATGTTTCCCCCATAAAAGCTGACCATCGTCTTAGCTTCCAAAAAGGACTCTCTGAGTGTGAAGGAAACTGGGATGAGATTGCATTACTTCTCTGTATTCTGTGGCTAAACCAAGAGTTCCTCTTTCTAATGCTATTCTGAAAAAAAAAAAATATATATATATATATATCATAGAATCATATATATATATATATATATATATAGTTCATAGTCTGGAATTCTGCACTGAATGAAGAAACTTAATTATTAATTATTTAAATAACTGGAAAAAAAATAAAGCAATAGTTAATGTATTAGCCATGAAGCAGCGTAGCTCTCCCCTTTTCTCCATGCCCCTATCTTAGACCCCTGGCTTTGTGCCTCAGCACCATGAGCATTGTACTCAAAGACCCTGTGGTCACCCCCTTGCAGCAGCCTGTTGAGCAAGGGCTGAACACCACCAGAAGCAAAATGACTCAACATCATTTAGTGTCCCAGTTACCCACACCTCTCTTCATGTGACTTCAATCCTCCAAGTTATTCTCCATATCCCAGTCATATGAATTGCCTGCATCTGCTGGGTCTGATTCTCTCTCTCTCTCTCTTTTTTTTTTCTTTTTTTTTTTAACCTGACAGTGGGTCAAGCCGGAGCAGTTTTGCCCTTTCTTTGCAGAAGATCTTTTTGACTCTCCATGGCCATTTTGCAGACCATACCATGGGGGAGTTATGGCCACCCGACAGCACTTCAGCAGCAGAGGTGGTAAGGGACAGAAGATAAAGCATTCACACTGCCTATGAAAACATCAGTGTGTCTGTAAACTTTCTGGACATTTAGAACGAAATACCAAGGGACAGCCAGAGGGAGTCAAGCAAGGGAATGAGATGGTGCCTGCATGTTCCCTCGAGGCACTGGCAGCAGCCGTGAGACTCCTCGCTAGCTGGCGCCTAGTGCTGACTCCTAGCTTTCATCCAAAGCTGGAGGGCTGTGGATGGCTTAGCTCTGCTGCACAGCCATCCTGTTAGCAGAATAAATAGGTGTACCACTATCCCCATCTGCAGTCCTGGAGCTCCGACAGTCCACGTGTGTCATTTACTTGTGTGAGTGGTCGGCTGGTCTGCCTGTGCATGTAGCTCCCTCTGTGAAGGGAAGCAAGCATCAGCTGGAGTGACAGAGCCCAGCAGGATTGTGACAACTATCCAAAGTTTACTTCACATAGTTCTTTACTTCAGGAAAAATCCAGTAGGTGGCATAAATAAGCCATACACTTTTCGCAGTTTTACGTGTATACTTGTGCAGATCTTTTTATTTCACTCATTCCTTATTTTAAACTTCCATTAACTTACATAAAAGCTGAAGTTTTTCCCTTTGGCTCATAAAACACAATCCCATAGGTAAAGTTATGTATTCCAGGCAGATAATTTTCTTGATACTTTCTGGCAGCATATAGCTATTTATTTATTTATTTTTGTCTCTTTCTGTACTCATGCTTTGATAATTTCTTCATACAGGTTACCACAAAAAGGTAAAGGTTTCTTCTGAGAACAGGCTGATCCAGACCGATATCTTCCATTGAAATGCCCCATATTTAATGGGTTTAAAATCAGCTCAAGTGTTGTCAGCTTAGGCACTTTTCTGTGATAGTGTAATAGAGTGCACCAGCACTCTATGGCACCAGCAGCATTGCTCAAGATCTCTGAAATCTGATGACCCACTGGTAGCTTGTGCTAAAAATCTTTTCAATTAAACTGTCTTCATTCAGACATAAGCTTCTGAGCACTTCATTCTTCCTTGGTCCTGAAAAATGCTTCTGTGTACCTGCAGTACCTCACGATTGCTTATCTGTGCACCCAGTGATTACTTTTTCCATGGTTAATGCAAGTTAGATGTTGCTTTTGTGTTTCTAGGGCATAGAGCTTGCAGGTACTTGGAGCCCCGATGTGCTACTAGGAGAGCCCCTGAGGAGAGGATTCACACACAGCCTTTAATCAGTGAGTACAGGGACATCTTGCTGCTTCAGTCTGAAAAGCTGCTGTTCCCAGCTCTGCTGGGAGAGAATGATGGTTGTTGGCAGGTTGTTGTTGGGTGTGAGCTCTTCAGCACGCTCAGTTCATATTCTCTTCTCTTAGCATAAATCCAGACCCACCTAGGAGATCCTTCTCCAAAAGGTGCAAGAAGGGACATTGGCAGGGGACAAGGAACAGCATCAATCCTACCCCAAACAGATGAGAACAGATGAGAGCCTGTCTGAAACAACAGATGGCCCTTCACCTTCACTGTGGCAAGCCCAGCCAATGATGTTGGCCCACAGCGCTCGATAAAAACACAACTCACTGGAAACAAAACTCACTCCATTGCATCATGCCAAGCACAGTACAAAAACAAAGGAATTTCCAAGCACGATGAAGCTAATGGACATATGTCATGAACAACATCATGGACCAATGCACATTTGTCATACCTATTCTGCAACTAGTTCTTCTAGTAACAGGGATAAAGAAAAGGGAAAAAAAATGGTAATTCCTTTCATTGAACACCTGCATTCTGTGTTTTCATATTTCTTCACAGAAGTCAGAATCATTTCATTGCAGATTTAAAGGCTGAAGAGAATATGCTGTCAGCTCCTTGGAAATTTCAATTGTGGTTAATAACTGACTTTGGGTAGCTATTTGGAAGCATTATTAGGTGCGACTTTTAAAATAGAAGTAAAAAAGTGAGTATAGGGAAACCACTGGATTGCTTCTTCTCAGTCTTCATTGTTCATTTTCAGCACACTTAAAAATTAATTGGATCCAGTGACTTAGAACATTGAAGACTCTTGCATGACTCATTAAGCTGACATTTCTAACATTTGTAATTCACACTGTAAGAATGATAGAATCACATAAGCCATCTATATGTTTGAGCTCTTTTCATCAGGGTACGACTACTGCAGGGAATGCCCTTAGTTTTGAATATCATCATCAATTCAGCTCTAAGACATCTGTAATGGAGCTGAGTTTGATAGACTGCCAGAGTGTGACAAACTCAGCTCCAGCCTCTTAAAATAGGCAACACAATTAATTGCTACTTTTTTATTTATGGTCTTTAATCTTTTAATGGATACAGTTAAATTCCCACTTCATTGAGCAACTCCATTGGTATTTAAAGGAACAAATAGATCATTTCAAATTATAAAGCACTTGCTTTATTACCTACATTTTTTTAATTGTGCAAGATATTATTATTTTACATTCTTTATCTTAAATAACCTAAAACTGATGGAGTCCCAGGTTTCTGAGGGATTTAACTATTTTTCAAAGGTACCTGAAGGGCCAGTTTTTGCCATGCTTAACAAAAGCAAAT
The DNA here is from genome assembly GCF_047663525.1 of Anas platyrhynchos. Taxonomy (NCBI): domain Eukaryota; kingdom Metazoa; phylum Chordata; class Aves; order Anseriformes; family Anatidae; genus Anas; species Anas platyrhynchos. The sequence goes on along the minus strand of NC_092621.1, from coordinate 28,421,378 downwards.
GTATTGTTATAACAGCTTTCTGTGAATTTATTTTCTCCTTTTTTTGTTTAAACCTAAATAAGTGGAGAATATCTTTTTCATGTAACGTGCTGCTCTCATGGGAGCACATTTCCTTCTGTGGGACTGGCCAACAAAATCAGTTGGTGTCACACACATGTCTATGAGCAGTTTTGTGCCACTCTTTCCTCATGTCCTCCTGCTTCCTGCATGCAGTCTTCAAATCCACTGTGTAAAGTTGCACTATGAGGGGGCCTGGAGGTGTCAGAATTGCCTCCTACCAGAGCAGAGCTCTTCTGTATATTTTAATCAAAGTCAAATGACTGTTACCTAATTGGCCATGCTGTGAAACTACTTGAAGTGAGCTGCTAACCTCCTGGCTCAGAAAAGGGATTTCCTTTGGCCTGTCAGCCTGACTTTCCTCCCCTGCAGCTTCTTCCCTCTCTTGTCGGTGCCCTGGAGCCTCCAGAACAGTCAGGCACTTCAGAGGTGGTCTACACATGCTGCCAGCAGACCATTAGATCTCCTCATCCTCAAGGGCTTACCCTCCTTCATGCTGAGAATCCATTATGGAGGAGGGATCCAGGAGATCCGGGCCCCAGAAGACCTACACCCATCACTGACAGCTTTGCACAGTGCTATCAAGATAAAGATAATCAGAATGCCTAGATAGTTGGCTTCCTTAGGTAACACTTTTCTTCTATTACTTGTATGTCAGTCAGCAGTGTCGGGGTTGATGATCTCTGTACATCTTATATGCACATTGGCTAATTAGGAGTAATTGAGTTTCTCCAGTTCTATTGGCTTGAAGGTGCTAAGGAAGCTGACACATTGTTACAAATGATTTTGACTGCCAGGCTATTAATTTTAATTAGGCTGGCTTTGTCTAGACATGGAGCTGCCTTGTCAGGTGATGGGAACATTGTGTGGAATCTAATTAATCAGACATTTTCATTTTCTGTCATCCCTATGCAAACAATCTCTTGCAGATGCCAGAATAAAACCATTCAGGGCCCAGCTCTGCGATGCCGGCAAAGTGATTCATGGTGCCTGAATAAAATCTATTTAATCTACTTAAATACCTTCAGAGTTTGAAATTGTAACAGGTAACATGTAGTAAAGTAAAGTAGCTTTGCTGCATGGTAGTTTAAGCTATTATTTCCTCTTACCCATTTTTGAGAAACAAAAGCCCGAAGATTGCCTTTTCAATACTGAAAATCTGCTTCTCAGAGTTCATAATAATGAACTATCTGTGAAGATAGTTTATCGGGTACTTGAATGTAGGTAGGGTATGCCTGTAAAATTGCACAAGTATCCATGAACACTACAGACCATAACTGCTGTCTATAGGATCCCCATATTGTAACAGCTGAATGGTATGTATCGTAAGTAACTGCCTGGATGTTCACATCAGCTTCGTGATGTTCTGGGTAAAGAACACATACCTTAACCAACTTAACCAACTTCCAGTAGCTGTTTACTCTTATGTGCTCCAATGAGACCACTTCTTTCATTTAAAACAAAACAAAACAAACCTTTAGATGAATTTTAGATAAATGAAAATAATATAAAAAAAAATAAAAAATGACTTGCCTGTTCCAATCATGACATCCTATTTGTTAAGAGTTGTAATGGAATCTGGCAATGTTGTTTCAATGAATATGTTGCATTTACCTTTTCTTTGTATTCAAAGGTCTCTAAAAGATTACTAAATATTACTAATGTTAAGATCAAAGGGGCGCCACTTGACCAATTTAATGAGCACTAATGAAAGACACTGAAAATAATGACGTCCAAGATCAAGTCAAATGAGGTTGCTAAGGTAATCATAGTTTATAGGTGGGTCAATGCAGGTGATGGTGATAGAGGGAGACTGTGAGTTCCAGCAACCGAATTCAGGAGTGGCCTGGCCTCAGAATGCTGGTTAACACAAGCCTCCTTCTGGCAGGGAACTGGAGGAACAACTTTCACACACTTGGTTGTGTTTTAATTTAATCAAAGCAGGGGGAAAAACAGCCACATTATGATGAGGGACTTGTTAGTTTACTTACAATGCTGGAAAAAAAGTATAGGAGGCAGAGATGGAAGTGAGTCATATGTTTTTCTTGCAGATCTGCAGTTTGTGTTCCATTTTGAGTAAAATTCTTCAGGATAGCTAGTTCCTGAGTTCACATAGTTCAGTTCTGGAACAGCATGTCCAATACAGCTTGTCGTCATACCCTTCAGTAATGCTTACCAGCAGTGAACTACAGCATTCCTTGGACAGGCCTAAGGTAGATAGTCTATTTTCCTGTTTTATACCCATCTTTGAAGAACCTTTTCTTGCAGACGTAAGAGAATAATATAAAAACTTTTATTCAAATGGAAGAAAGTTTTGACTGTGATCCTCATCAGTTGTAAATTATGGCAAGTGGCTCTTTTGATCTAGTTGCTGGCAAGGGTTGGTGAGGAAGAAGCTCATGTGTTTGTGCCTTTATCGGACTTCAGCTGGAAATGGCACACCCAGGCACCAGAAATGTGTCTCTCTCACCAGCTGGTATGGCATTAGAGTCCTCAGAAAATAATCCTTTAATGAGAGGGAAAGTTTAATTCCTAGAGCAGAGGTAGATCACAGAGCCTGTCTCCTGGATAGCCCTCCTCATTTTGTGTAGACTGGTCAGAAAAAAAAAAAAAAAAAAAAAGCCACTACTAACAATTCTCTGGAAGGTAATGTCAGGCTCCCAAAATTCTTCCATCCTGAGTTGACAGAGGAGCTTTAGGGGTTTTGCAGTTTAATGCAGGGTTACATGGCATGGTGTCTTTCTGTGGAGCTTACTTTTCTGTTAGCAGTTGTTTTGCAGTGATAGGCACTCCTTCCAAAGGCAACGCTGAGACAGAGGCCACAGCATTTTTCTAGCTCCTGATCCCAGATCTCAGGAGAATATTGCTGGGCATCCTTCTAAGTACAAAACTCCAGCAGAAAGCAGCAAGCAATCAACTCAAAGTTAAGCTAGAAAAAAAAAATATTATAAAACCAAGACTTTATGTTTTCCTAAATTACATGGATGCAGGGCTTAAAGGTATTCTAAGTAAGTTTGTGGATGACAATAAATTGAGAGGAGCTGTTGACTCCCTCAAAGGTAGAGAGGCCTTGCAGCGAGATCTTGACAGAGTAGAGGCGTAGGCAACCACCAAACACATGGAGTTTAACAAAAATAACTGCAAGCTTCTGCACCTGGGACAAGGAAACCTTGGATATACATGTTGACTGAGGGACAAGAGGCTGGAGATCGGGCCCACAGAAAGGGTTTGGGGTTTCTGGTCCACAGCAAGCTGAACAGGAGCCAGCAGCGTGCCCTGGCAGCCAGGAGGGGCAACCCTGCCCTGGGGTGCATCAGGCCCAGCACTGCCAGCTGGTGGGGGAAGGGATTGTGCTGCTCTGCTCTGCGCTGGGCGGCCTCACCGCGAGCACTGTGCCCCGTTTGGGGTGCCACAGTATAAAAAAGACATAACACTATTAGAGAGGGCAACAAAGGTGGTGAAGGGTCTAGAGGGCAAGAAGTATGAGGAGCAGCTGAGGCCCCTTGGTTTGCTCAGCCCCGAGCAGAGCAGGCTGAGGGGAGGCCTCATGGCGGCCTGCAGCTCCCTCACGAGGGGAGCGGAGGGGCAGGCGCTGAGCTCTGCTCTCTGGGGACAGCGACAGGACCCGAGGGAACGGCATGGAGCTGGGACAGGGGAGGGTCAGGCTGGGGGTTAGGGAAAGGGTCTGCACCCAGAGGGTGGTCAGGCACGGGGACAGGCTCCCCATGGCTCCCCCTGGGCAGTGGTCACAGCACTGAGCCTGCCCGAGCTTAAGGAGTGTTTGGACAATGCTCTCTGACATGTGGTCAGATTTATTTTTTTTTGGGGGGGGGGGGCGTCCTGTGTAGCATCAGGAGATGGTCTCAATTACAATGGTGTGCCCCTTGCAACAATGACTGAACAGTAAAAAGATCCTCTGTTGCACAGGGTCTGGTTGGGATGGAGTTAACTTTCCCTGCAGCTGCTCTGCCTGCACCTCTATCTGGAGCAGCCATGGCAGCAGCCTTGTGTCTCTTAGACACCACCCAAACCCCCCAGAGCCAGAAGGGCGTGGGCAAGGGGTGGGGAGGGGACATCCCCAGGGCAGCTGACCTAAACCCACCAGTGGACACTCCTTACCTTGTGGTGTCACATTCAGCAATAAAGGGTGGGCAAGGGGAAGGAGTGGGGCAGGGGAGGCTGTCTTTATGAAGATGTCTGTCCTCCCAAACAACTGCTACATGTATTGAGGCCCTCCTTCCTGGGATGTGACTGAACATTGCTCATTAATGGGAAGCAGAGAATATTTTTTTTTTCTTCCCAATGTGCTTTTTTAAAATTTATTTTCCCCCTCCCTTTTATTAAACTATCCTTATACCAACCCGTGACTCCCTCTTCTTTTGCTTCTTTTGAAAAAAAAAAAAAAAAAAAAAAAAAGGCCAGTAACTTGTTATTTTCCTGCGAACTCATGCCAACAGTGTTGGATTTATCCTGTCTGTAGAGGTCTCCCTGCTCCATGGAGAGCTCACTCAAGAGGCGGCCTCGAGGGCAGCCAGATGCTGCTGGTCCTGGTGGTACGGCTGGGCTCTCCAGGGGACACAAGGGGCACTATGGAAGGGCAGAGGATGATTTCATTCACACGGATTGAAGGCAGGAAGGCAGGACGCACATTCTTATCGGTAGTCTGTTTTCAGAAATGTGCAAACATACATGCCCATTTTCACATATCTGTGTGTGTCTGCTCTGTCTGCTATTGTTGACCCAATTTTGCCAAAACTCGCATTGTTGTATGAAGGCCGGAATGTACAATTATCCTATGACGCATAGACAGAGGTGGCAACAAGCTCATATTAATTGAAAAACTCACTGAGGCATTTCAAGAACTAAAACCTGATGTTTGCAAAGCTAACCTGAAGAGCTTTCTCACCCTTAGTTTTATCTCTTTGCCCCTTTGGAAATCATCTGTACTGCTCACTATTTCCACAGTCACATACCAGGGGGGGTTTTACATTCCTTATATTCAGGACTCATCTCTTAACAAAATGTAAGTATCCTTTGAAATTTCTTCCTCAAGTTCAACTTACAACTTGTTAACAGCTGTTTTTGGTCAGACTGATGGCAACAGCCTTTGGAGCCGTGTCCCTTGGGACACAGTGACTGGAAATGTTGCCAAGCTGCGCCATACCTTCAGGGTCAGGTGCCCCTCTGCTCCATCTGAAGAAAACTGAAAAATAATGCACGGACCGCTTTTGCTCTCATTACACTGACAGCTCTTCTTTAATGTACTCTCGGACAAGTTCTCTTTCCGTGTTATTGCTTTCTAACTTCTCCCGCTCCTGCAAACATGCATTATGTTTCCTCAGCTGTTTCAGTCTGATTTTCCTAAACTAAATCTCATTTTATTATGAGATAAATAAACATTATTTATTACGTTGAAAGATATTATATTTCTAATATCTCCCAACCTCTCTATATAGCTGTTCTACTCACACACCTCCCAGATCAACATCCACTGTGGAAGATGTTAACAGGCGTCTTGCTCCTCCTGCTACTAAACCACCTCCTGCAGATTAAACCACCACAATAAAGAGACTCTGAGCAGATATATGTGGTTAGACTGGAAAATTCTCATGACAAATTTGCAAGAATGACTGCACTAAGTGGGGAATCCATTTCCTGGGCCAGCTTCTGCCTGCTCACACTTCCCCAGTGCCACAGGGTTGTAACTGGCAGGCCTTCAAGTCTCACTCACCCTGAAGACTAGAGAAAATTTGCTTATCTGGCCCAGAAAATGTCCAGCAGCAATGCAAAGGGAATCACAGTTTGACCATCACGGAGAGCAGGTGGCTTTTCATGCCTTAAAGAGCAGTGGGATACAAAGACCAAGGAGTCGAAAAGGATCTTTTGTAGTCTGCCTCTTTGCCTTGGTATGCAAATGAAATGGCTTATCTTCATCTCAGGGAAATTAATGTGGCTGAATGAGGAATGACAATGTTACTGAGGGAACATGAGCTACACTTATACCAACTCTGTCTAGCCAAAGTTCTATGGGAAATGCAGCAAGGGTTTTTCTGCATCTGTGGCTAACGCCATTAAGTGAAAAGCTGAAGAAAAAAATGCCAGTGCATCTCCTAGAAGAAAAAAATGCCAGTGCATCTCCTAGAAGTCTCTGTGCTACTTCCATTCAGATCAGCATTTACAGCTTATACAAAACCCTGTGCACTGCTTTGAAAAAAATGTTACCCCTTGTGTTATCTAAGCAATAACCCTGGAAATAATTGTAGTTATGTTTAGAAGACATGGAGATTGACTTTTTCTATTTATGGCTGAATGTATTTAATAATCCTCAGTTAAGAATATAACGGTGCCTTTATTTACAGATCTCCACTGCAGAGGTCTCTGAAGGGTAGTTTTATATAGCAAGAATTATTTAAAAGGCAATTTATCTTTGGTGGCGCTGGCTATGTTGGCTAACCAAACAGAAAATGCACAGTACTTGTTCCCAGCAAGAAGTGGCCAAGGGGAAAGAATATCACTCAACCAGGGCAGCAGAACGGGGCGAGGGAGCAGGTGGATAAAATAATACAGAAAAATAAGGCTGATCAAGCTTGCTGCCATGCCTGCTGCCATCCTTTGAAAGGCTGCAGGTGCTCACAGGTAGCAACAGCCTGAAAGCTCCAAGTTTTCCTGATGGTCATTCATGAACATCTGTCAGGATGGATCATACATGGAGCGGGAGTGTGTGTGGGGGAAAAAGGCTTATCTTTTTCTTCTAATGTGAAAAGCTGGAAGTGCACATCATTAAGGAATCAGAACACTTCCAACAGAGTTTTTGAGGCATTGAATTCATTAATCACCTATAACAAAGAACCATGTGATGTGTTGACCAATGTATGCGTACAGCCGTAAGGCAGTACTGCTTCCAGCATGATTTACTCACGTGCTTTATTCCCATTGCCTAAAAACTTGGCAGGAAAACAGACAAGCTGTTTCACAAACACTTTTAACAAGTTGCTAGAATCATCTTTACCAAAAAAAAAAAGAAAAAAAAAAAAAGAAAGAAAAAAAAAAAAAGAAAGAAAAAAAAAAAAGCTATTCAGTTTTCATTATATAACTTCAAAATATCTCATTCAGGGGTTCCCAAATATTCTTGCCGATAGCATGCAATTCTGTGGCTGCTTGAGAGCACTCTCTATTGTACTTATTGAGAAGCAATGAGGTACTGGTATGTTGGATGATACACCAACCAAACAGAAGGTGCAGCAGCTGGCAGAAATGGGCAGCAACCAGTTATCTGAACTCTGAAGGGACACTTCAGTTCAGCATATACATGCAGAGAGCCACAGCAGCCAAATTCGACTGAAATCAGCGGAGACTTTTTCATTGACTTCACCATGCATTGCATTAGGCTGTGAATAGTGAGGTCAAACACTTTCGCAATTCCAAACCGGATTACGAAACAAACCTGAATCTGGGATCCCCTTTCCTCTAATCTCTTTATAATCATTTCTAAGAATGTTTAATACAAAACCCTCTGTGAATGTTTTCTGGCACCGCTCCTTGACCTCCTTTCTCCGGTTCTTGTTGCCTCTCAGAGGCAGACCAAAGCATCTACATTAGTCCTACACACTGCGGACACAGCCTCTGTTTTGATGCTTCTCCATTTTGCCAGGGCAAGTTTGTCATTAAGCTTCCTGTTGATGAATCTGGATGCAGGCAAAGATAAAGTTGACAGACCTGCATACAGCCAAAGAACCCACTGAAGAGAGCTGCTCACAGCTGAATTGTGTGAGCACTGAGCTGGCGAGATCTGCTGCTGCCTTTCAAAGGTATGAGGACGTCTGTAGCCTTTGGGCCTCTTCCATCCCAGCAAACAGAGCCAGTCCTGCATTTCAGGGACTGACGCCAAGGCTTGCATTACTCACACCAGGGCTGAACTGGACTCCGAGCAGCCAGACTTCTCAGCCAAAAGCACCAGGAGAAACAGACATAAAGCTATTTCTGGAATAACTTCAGTTCTTCCAGTTGCATCAAGAAGATAAAAACTCCAAAAGTATGGCCTGCAAAAATGCCTTCTTTAGTCATTGCATTTAGATCAACAGTGCGTAGGCTAATTTCCATCACAGTAAAACTCAGTTCTGGTAACCGTCACTTCTTATCTGCTAGGGTGATTGCAAGCAGCACTCAGCCTGACTTAATGTGTAACAGTATAACTGGAAAAAAGACAGTGAAGTTCTTTATGGCCTTGAAAAAGTGCCAGAGCTTTTATATATTCACTGACAGTTGGAGTTCAAAGGTGACAACAATATCATTCTTGGGTATACTCAGAGTCAGTCATCATCTGATCTGAATTGGAAAACAAATGCCTGGGAGACCGTGTAGGGGGAATTCAAGTCAGAGCTGGTATGCATGGTAAAACCCTTCATCGCAGCACCTGTCCAGCATTAGCAGGTGGAATTCAACTTGGCTTGCAGAGGGCATTGGTGGGTCTAAATGTTTTTAGGATCCTTCTAAGTCTACAACTTCCTCGTAAGGGGGTGTCAAGAGGCAGGAGACCTTTTCTCCATTAACACCAGTGACAGGACCCGCGGGAACGGGGTTAAGCTGAGGCAGGGGAAATTTAGGCTTGACATCAGGAGGGGGTTCTTCACAGAGAGGGTGGTTGCACACTGGAACAGGCTCCCCAGGGAAGTGGTCACTGCACCGAGCCTGTCTGAATTTAAGAAGAGATTGGACTGTGCACTTAGTCACATGGTCTGAACTTTTGGGTAGACCTGTGCGGTGCCAAGAGTTGGACTTGATGATCCTTAAGGGTCCCTTCCAACTCAGGATATTCTATGATTCTATGATTCTATTTCCTGGGGAAAGCCCTGACTCTCACAGTGTTAGCTGCTTCAGGTGTTAACCTCTTGGAGACAGGAGAGCCATCAAAGAGAACAAAATGCTAAGTAATTATTGTTATTTATTTGTTTATTTAAACTGCTTATATTGCTCAACCACTATATCTCCCCTCACAGAATTTCAGGTCAGATGACGGAAGGCATTCCCTGACTTTGGCAAAATACTAATAGACTCATAGAATATCCTGAGTTGGAAGGGACCTACAAAGACCATTAAGTCCAACTCCAGGGTTTACACAGGACCTCCCCCAAAATGGGTGCACTCAATCCCACTGTCTGTCATTAACAAAGCTATTAAACAGGACCAGCCCCAGGACAGACCCCTGAGGTACACCACTCGCCACTGGCCTCCACTTGGACATAGATCCATCGGCCACCACTCTCTGGGTGCAACCTTCTAGCTGACTCCTTACCACTGAATAGTCCACCCAGTTGTTCTTACACTTATCTTCAGGTAAAAAGACATATAAAGTTATGTTTGGTGACTCTCTGACATTTCACACTCAAATCACGGAACCAGTTATTTTAAACCCTTCTCGGGTGATTGCATGCCCAAGACTCCCACACTGAGCTGTGGTGGTAGAGACATGGACTTGCACCAATCCAGATCACAAGAATCATGGCCCACTAATTGGAAATCAAAATTAACAGGTGTTTCAAATCCTTTTTAGCCTCAGGCTACAATATATACAAACGTTCATGTATGCAAATGAGCCACTGTAGCAGTGTAGTAATACAGCACCAAAAATCACTCTTTGAAAAACTGTTTTGGTGGCAAAGACATGTTGGATGTGCTACTGTGAAAGGTATTTGCAGCAGCGATACAGAGACTTTGTATTTTTTTGTATTTTTTGCATTTTGTATTTGTATAGGGGGGGACTTTGTCAGGTGGCTCAACATACTCTTAACAAAGTCAGACTTTGGAGCGTAATCTACGGGCTTTAAAATAGCTGTCATGAGATATAAGTCGATGTTAAAGGTATGTCTACTTATTTCCTTAAGGAAGCACAACTAAGTGGTTGCTGGTAAAACCAGTGCAAAATAAAAGTTATACTCCTGGTGTAACAGAAAGTAGAAACCTGTCCCTGGTCCAAATTCTGACCTGGTGACACAATGTTTCTCTATTAAACAAAATTTTAATCCATTAGATACAGGCAAGTATGCATAAATATATATATATATATATAATGAAAAAAAAAAGAACTTTCTGTGAAATTAAAAATACATTAATTAGAACAAACGAACAAGTTCTGGAGAGAGATAAAGGCAGCCATCCCTTTTTTTTTTTTTTTTTTTCCCCACTTCATCAGCTTGATGTAACACCATCACGGCATGATGTGACTCATAAGGACAAGAACAAATTAACTCTTGGAAAGCAAACTGAAGTCCAAATAGTGGCAAGGGCTGGCAGATAACAGTTCTAAAAACAAAACAAAAGACACTTTTGCCTCATTGACCCAACATGGCCTCAGACAGCAGTGAGAGCATCCGAGTCTGTTCTCCTGAGAGCTTGTTGGGGAAGATGTAGCTGTAGGGGTGTTGGAAAGCCACAAAAGCTTCCCAGTCTAACCAGCCCATGGCTTCTATTGCTGCAGCTGCTGCGTGTGAGCTCCCTCTCCCAGCACTGAAGCACACACTGGGGGAATTGTCAGTGGTGCTGCTTCCCCAGGCACAGGCTTCACCGACTCGAAATGATGGTGTGGGGTTTTTGGTAGGGAAACTGGGTATGTCCAAGGGGATCAGCTCTTCCAGCAGTGTGCTTTAGCAGGGGAGGGTTGAACCAGAAGCCCACCCAGCTCCTATGTGAACATTAAATTTGTTAGGAAGCCTGTGCTGATGTCATGTACTTCGTATGTGTGGCCAATTCTCAGGCAGACAGTGCTGCACTGTGGATCTGTGGCAGCTGGTTCGAGGCTCCTCCCTTGGTGACAATGGACACGTAGTGAAGCATGCATCAACTGTCCCCAGCTGAGTGTAGCTGACAAAGCAAAGGGCGTAAGTGAAGGGTCTTGTTTGGGATTGCTATGCTGAGGCATTTACCCCGGGAAGACAAAGCTCGAAGGGTTTCATTTCAGCTGGCAACTGGCAGAGAGCTAGGTCAAACCACTCGAGCACAGTCCTTCAGGGTCTCCCCGTGATGCCTCCCCCAGGCAGGAGAGGGAGGCCAGCTCTCTCCCAGTTCAGCAAAGGGTCCAGCCTTCAACACAAGCTCAAGATCAGTGAAGGCAGACCATCCTGGGCAAAGCTTTTCCTTCCAGTCTGCAGGAAGAAGTTAATGCAGGCCACGATGCTGTTTGCATGAGCAGCCCCCAAGGGTTGAACGATCCAGTCCTCCTGCCTTGACTTACCCATCTGTCCTGTTTTGCTGCTGCAGGTGTAGCTTGCAGCATTTCTGGATGATGACAAATCACACGTAAAACAGGAGAGGAGTAAAACAGCATAATGAAATTTTATTCTGAAAATATGGCAAGAGTCTAAGGCACTTCAAACATTTAAATACACATGACTAAAGTGAATGTGACAAGGTAATAGCATTCCATAAATATGCACCGAGAACTACACTCAATTCCACTCACGGGGAATATACAGCTGGTACCTCTAATTTTACTCTCCAATAAACATGTATGGAGCTTATACACTGACACAGTTAATAAAAATATGGTAACATGACATGTCATTCTTCATGTAGTTTTTAATTATTAAGGAATATAAAATGTTGAAAATACTGTGCGAGTTAATTTTATAGATACTATTATCTTTCATATAAAAAGTTATACATTATCCCCAATTAGCAACAACTTACTTAGTGAACTTCTGACCTCATGAGAGGACCTATCCCCAGTATCTAACCCAGTTACCCACCAGCTCAAGCTCCACGGAGCTCACTATTTAAGCAACTGCAACTTCTGAATTTCAAAATGATTAAAAACACCAAAATCATGTTGGAATGAAATTTATCAGAATGTTACTGTGATAAAGTCTAGGCACAGTAAATATAAATATTTTAGAACGATTAAAAACAAGCCACTGGGACCCCTGCAAGGATAGCTTTAGACCTTTTAGGCAGTATACAACATAGGGAAGGACAATCTATAGCAAAGAAAAACATGATTTATGCCAGTGTATGGAAAGATGTGTAGGTGAGCAAAACAACAGTTCTGGCTAAGGCTCTCAGCTGAGTGCTATCTCACTATATGCTTGCTTCAAGTTTGTAGTTTTCTATCTTTAGCACTAGATCTCTGCTTTCACTTTGCTGGTGAGTTCAGGCACAAGACAATTACATTCAGTATCTGTCTCAGTAAAACAGTAACATTTAGCAGCTTGAAGATGGCATTAAGATTTTTACAGATATTCATGCACCACTATTCAAATGTTGCTCTGTGGGTAGGACCAGGTGATGTCTTTCTGCTAAGCCTAGGAGTGCCCTAGAGAAGAGGAAAGAACAATTAATCAAAGGGAAATTATTTTAGTCTGCCAAATGAGAACACAGCACTCACAAGCTCTCTGTTTAATCCCTTCTGTTTAAGTGAAAAATTAATCTTTTTTCCCTCCTTATTTTGGGAAATACAGTACCAACTATCATACAACCTACTGATTAAGAGAGCGTTGTTTAGACAGTGAAGCATTTATCAGCAGTTTATCAAGAGGCTGATTCATATACGAAGGAATAGATGGATATTTACCTCAATATCTAGGACAGTTGTAACTCCAGAAACAACTCAGTTTTCATGACCAGGTCAATAATTAGCATTACAATGACACAAGAATACCTCTGCATGCTAGCCATATTGTGTGAACCCTGCCAGTGGAGCTATCTTCACCCCCAGCAACAAGGGAGGAGGAGGTATCCTTCAGCCTGGGATCAGGCTACTGCAGCCAGTCTGTATTTTAAAATGTATGTTTCACTTACCAGCATAAAATTATCCCACGAATAAACTTGAAATTTTATTTGCTGTACATCTGTCAGTGGGTTTCACTTTTTGTTCATGTTTTACTAAAACGTTCAAGTTTTAATTTGGATTGATGCAAGTTAAAATGTAAACTGTGTTCAAAATATCTAGAAGGTTGCGTACTAACCGGGGACTGTGTTTTGGAAAAGTTGACATGGGCGTAAAGGAGAACTGCTATGTCCTTGTGTCCAGCTTCCAGGGCTATTGAAAGTGCTGTGCTGCCATCCTAAGAGAGAAAAAGAAGAAATAAGAGAATTAGTGCTTGTGTCCTCTCACGGGTCTCTTAATGCCTCATCAGCTCACAGAGAAGGGAAGTTACTGAAGTGGAGGTCCTGCTGCTCAGACAGTTGGGTTAATTTAGAGTCTTGTTCAATTTCTTTTATTATAATTAAGTGACAACAAGCCTTGTGCTGCTGTTTTATGAGGCAGTCCAGTTGTCTGAGGCCTCATAATTTCTCTCAATGAGAAGACTAGATTATTGCTGAGCAAGAATGAGCACGCCATTATCACACGTTACATGCAGAGCTGTGAAAGACCAGTGATTTCAGAAGATTGGTCTGAGAGAAACTACTGTGTCAGTGAGGAGTGGAAGAGAAGGTAAAGGAGGGTTAAAAGCTCTTCAAGTATTATAACTGTTGTTATGAGGATCATTATTGTGTTATAACTCCCATTAAAACTAAGAACACTTCCATTCATAGCTCTAAATGCTCCTTGATGACAGTCTGATTACCAATAAATGGGCTTTCCCAGTCCAATAGTCACCTCAGTTTCTCAGGAGATACTATTTCTTTCAGAAACCATAGCTGTTGAGGCTGCTAGAAGCAGAGTGCTTTTGCTGAAAGCAATGAGTCTTTTTTCTGAATTTATTGAACCCGTTTCATTCAATTACTTGAATTTAATACAAATACAAATGTATCCAATTTATTTCACATTATTTCAATCTATTTGAAACCGGCGTTAACAAATTCAAACTCAAAATTTTAACCTCCTGTTTTCCCTTTAGCCCTGAGTGAGGAAGGGATGTCTGACAATTCGTGATGTGAACCTCTGAGCTGTCAGAGGGTGCTCCTGCAGGAACCTGCCACATCCCCAAATCTGCTTTCCTTGCTTCCTCCCCTTCCTGAAATTGAGGCACCGTGTAGCTACAACACACTGCTCTCTGTTGGTGTTTAACTTACAAGGCAGGCGGCTACAACCTCAGCACAAATATCACAGTGGCTTGCTGGTCCACTGCCTGGCTTTTGGCCCCATTTGAGAAGTCCTCTTAATGGGATTGCTTCTTAGGCTGGCTCTCTGAGTGGAGCATGGTTTTCAGGCACTGCTGTATCACTGGTATTTGAGAGGTCACAGCCAATTTAAGGGAACTCCAAACCCTTTCTCCAGCATGGGAAACGATGAACAGCATCCAAGTGGAAAGTCTTCTTAGGAGAATACAGGGAGCAACTATAAAGAAATCTAATCGCCCTGTGCAGACAGGGAGATAGAACATAAAACACAACAAACTGCAAGCCAAATACTCCACAGTCAACACCATGAACAAGGTTCTTAAAGAGAGACATGAACCACTACCAGGGTGGCACACATCAGCAGTACAAAGCTCAGCTCAATACTGACCATGCTGTCTGGAGAAGTGTCAGTTGCGTTCAGTACAGCTGGGGCAATGCTAAAAACCTTGGACTCTCTTAGCACAGACCCATTACAAAATGAGTAAGTGGCAGACAAGCTTTGCTTGGGAAACATTATAAACTACCTACCAGAACGGTTAAATATGATGTCTCCATAAAGACTTATTGACACAATTAATAGTGCTAACAGCATCCAGGCTGCAGTAACCTGGGTTGCCCTAAAAAGGGTTTGTTATACCGCACCCTTCCTACATTTCCCCTCAGGCAGGCATTACGCAGTGCTGGCAAGAGGCAGAGAGAGGCTCCTGCAGCAGGTGAGTCAACAGAAATGTTGCCTCTGCCTCTTTACAACAGTTTCAACCAATAAACACACAAACCCTCCCAAATCCCAAAGCCAGGCTCCATTTCAGTGTTCAGGAGGTGAAAGCAACAGGAAAAACTCAAATGTACCCAAAAAGTGACATTGTTAACCAGCCAAGTCAACATTTTCCAGCTTGAGAACTCTACAGACCAAAATCTCTGTCTGATAACAGTGTAGGCTGCAGTGATCTCTGCAAACAATAAATATGTCAGCATCTCACTTGGCACTGAGGCCACACCCTGCATCTGTTTGTTGTCAGAACAATGTGGCATAATGACTGGCAGACCCAACCTGTACTCCTGAAAGTCGTGGTGTACCTACTGCGTGAACATCCTCTGAGAACTGTAGGGCTGATGCTTGCCATGACACAGAAAAGTGATAGAGCAAGGCCACTAAGTCACCAGATAAGGTCCTAACTGAAAACTGGAAGACTCCTGGGAAACAGGAAGGGAAAGAAGGATGTCAAATAGTTTCTCTTCTGATCACTGCACACCCATACAGCTAACTACAAAAATTGCTACTGGGTAGGTCTGGGTAGACAAGCAAAGGCAGCAAGGCAAATAATCTCAGCAGCTGCTACCACAAAACAGGATTCATGCATTTGGTACTTTGGCATTGTGAGTTAGAGATTCATGTCACTACATTTCAGCAGCTCTCCAATGAGTCCAAAAACTAAATTAGAAAAACATTCTGGAGTGGAGAAGCTATCTGGAAAGGCGACTCACGTTGTCCTCCAGGGTGCCATTACACCCAGGCTGAGCCAGCAGAAGTTTGACTATTTCTACATGTCCGTGTTCACTAGCACACATCAGAGCTGTAGAGCCCTCATCGTCCTGGATGTTGACGTCTGCACCACAGGCCAGCAGAGCTTTAACCATGTCTATCCGCCCATGACTCACAGCTAGCATCAGTGCAGTCTGACCAGCCTGCACAAAAAGAAGAGGAAACAAAATAAATCACCACACAGACAATCAGTGGCAAAGCGTGCACACTTTTTTGTTGTTGTTGTTGGCATTGTGCTTCTTCTGGGGGCAAAAAAAGCATTACTTTATATAGGACCATCAAGTTTCTGCTTGCCATTATTTGAATACTTTTTACACATCATGTATCCCACATTTGCATAGCTATTTATTACATTAATGAAAGACATCATACCAGTTTCCAGACATCTGGAGTTCCTTGGAAGGAACTAAATGTTGCAGAATTTGTAAATGCCTCCCAAAATCCAGCAATGATTCTTTCATATCATACTTTTTTAAAAAAATATGAGACATGTAGCCCTGATGCTCAAGTGTTCTTTCATGGATCCATTACGTACACAGCAATTAAAAATATAAATATCAAGAGACCACGGTGTGAGAGAAATGACTGCAAAAGCAGTACCAATGGAGTGGGGAAGAGAACACGAAAGGAAAGGTAAAAAAAGCCACAGGAGCAGGAATGGTATGTTGTGAACCACTTGGCTGACCTGGCTGGCTTTCGCATTCACATCCCCACAGCTGAACAGTTCCTCCACTATCCTCATGTCCTTCTCAGCTTCCACAGCTGCGAGAGCGGCGAGCATAATGGGGGTATAGCCGGCCTTGTTCTGATGATTTACGTTACAGACATCTGCAGAGGGATGAGATAATTTCTTTGGAAAGCAGGAACCCAAAAAGCAGCAATTGTGCGAATGAACTGAATAAACTGTTAGTAGAACAGCCCATTAAAAAAAAAAAAAAAAAAAAGCAGCAATTACTCTCATAATGGAAGCAATTCAATAAAATAAACAGGGGTGCACTTGAGCCTGAGAAAGAAAAGGATCCCTTTCTACTATGCGTATAATGCAAGGCTGAACACAACGACATTTTGTATGTCATCATTTAGAACTTTGGTTTTCTTTTATACAAGCAAGTGGTCTGAAATTCGACATGACCCAAAATGGGTCATGGGTCCAAATCCTAGGAACACAATCAGGAGAGTCTTTGAGCTCCTCTCCCAAGGTGTTCCCCACTGCAAAACAAAAATGGCCCAGCAACGTGGTCAATGGAAAAGACATTTCTCCTCAGTACAAACGCTTTCCTGTAACTGGTGCTGTTTTGGGGATCTGCAAGTGCACTCCGAGGTGTTTTGTAGCTGTAGAAAAGACTTTAAAATTAAAGACTGTTTCCAGCTCTACTAAGTGTTTGACTGTGAAAAAAGGTACTCTGGGAACAAATACACGCAAGTACCTTGACTAGTGCCAGGAACTGACAGATTCCTTCTTCTCATTCACATCTAATCTCCAATCTGAATTTCTGCAAACATCCAGCCAGGCTTATTAGTTTACCAGAAAGCAGGGCTTTGAGTGTGCTCATTGTATTGGAAAGCAAAGACTTACATAAACAATATCTCTAGACTTAGTATTAAATTGCACTGCAGGTATCTGAACAAGCAAAAATGTTTCTGTAATTTCTTCATATTTACTCTCAAGAGAAAATGTTGCAGAAAAAATACATTTTCAGGTGCAAAAATGTACATATGTTTCCATGTTCCATAACCATCACCTGTCCTACCTCATAACCAGTTGAACAACTTACTTTTATTGGCTCCTGGGAAGCCATTGAAGCCACA
Organism: Anas platyrhynchos; assembly: GCF_047663525.1. NCBI lineage: Eukaryota > Metazoa > Chordata > Aves > Anseriformes > Anatidae > Anas > Anas platyrhynchos. The sequence continues at coordinate 28,403,914 of NC_092621.1, read as the reverse complement.
TAATTTGACACTCTCCTACTACACACATTACTCATGAGTAATGGAAGTGATGTTCTCCTTCCCTGATTAGACTACTTCAGCAGAGATATATTTCCTGAGGTCCCATTTCAGCTCCTTTTCTATATGACCAATGAAAGAAGAAAAGGTATTTTCCTATTTACCCTGTTGGTAATGCTGCCTGGTGATGTAGTCTCCTGTCTCACCTGCTTTTCCCTCCAAACACATGGACACCATGCTCTTGGGCCAAGAAACTACCTGCGATATACTCACGCTGCAAAGTTGACTGTAGTCACCATTTAGACGTCACCTCACTATCACCTGGTACCAGCCATGTTTGTTGGATTTTACTGTTAAGAACTTCCATTTTCATAACAACACATGTGATTGCTGTAAACTGTATCAGTCCTGACTCCCAGCAACACATCAGTGTGCTTGTGTTTAGAGATCCCAGGAAGCAGAGGAGCAGTTTCCTCCTGCCCTGTAGCCTGCTGCATTGCACTGTCCTCCTGACATTCCCCACATTCCCCTGCCCTGAGTCACTCTTCCCATCTGTCTGCCTTCAAACAGGCCCAGAGATTTCAAAGTGTTTGCTTTCGTGCTGAGGAGGTCTTCGCATGTGTGACAGACGTGCTGAATTATTAAAGCTGAGATCTGGAGATCTGTATCATGAAAGTCCTTGTTTATCTGGTGTTGTGCTTTTGGATTTATAAATGTTGCTGGCTTACAAGCAATGCATTTCATTCCAGCCATGTTGCTGACCTAGCTAAGCTGCACAACCAACTGTGACAGGTTTTATAACTAGTTTTCAGAAAGAAACTTCAATCAGGGAGCAAAACTGGGCTTAAACAAATCACATCCTGCTTGGGACCAGCTCCAATGTTCACCTTCTGTTCACCGCCTTCTGGTTTAGCACATGTGGGGAGCAGATGCAATGAATTCCCCTCTCTGCCACTACCATGTGGGTTGCATGGGGATTGGAAGGAGGAAGCAACAACACAAACAACTAAACGAGGCATCATCACATTGCTCATCTATTAGGGAAATGCTCCTAAACGGCAGACTATCACAGCATTCCAGCTTCTCAGGAGAGCAGTAGACAGGCCACAATGGTGACCAGAAACAGCTCTGTGCTGCTCTAGTGAGATAAGGCTAGACTAATCTGAGTGTTTAACATGGGTGTTTATACCTGAATGCATCTTTTCCCACCTGCACTCTACTTTTCGATACAGAGCAGCCACATGGCTGCCAGAGAAATCTTCTGGAGGCTGCTGCTGTTGAAGCTGGGCTACAGTCTGAGTTAGGGATCCATGAATCTGTTCCAAACCCCGATCAGCACTGTATATAATTCACTTACTTGTTTTATTAACTTCTGCAAAAGCCACCACTTCCAAAGCTAGCAGTAGAAACGGGGATTCTAGACTATCAAAGTGAGATAACATGTTAACTTTTGAAATATTTGCTGCTGGAGGAAGCCCAAACATGTCCTTCCACTCATCAAGAATTCTACCTGTGAGAACTGCAGTACAAAAAAAGAAACAAAACCAACAAACCAAACCTAAGAAAAATAAAAAAAACAACAGTCAACCTACTTGCATCCAGAAGAAGCTTTACAATTTCAAAGTTAGAATGAGAGACGCTGTAGTGCAGGGCTGTGTTTCCATTTCCATCTGCCATGTTGATGACATGTCTGAGGACAGCAGGAGAAATCTCCTCAAAAGCTGTTATGTAGTCTCCAACCATTTCAGGAACAGCTGACTTCTGACTTGAGACACGAAACCACTCGTGCTGGATGGTATTTAAACAAAACCTCTGCCAAAACCAAGACAGAAAAATGTACATATGGGCATTCTATTTAAAGGACTTGCCATCCCACAAGTCAGTGATGCAGGAGGCCAGACCTTTTTTAGTCAACATGGGAAGAGTATTCAGCTCACAAACAAGATGCACGGGCTAAAGCTTCCCCTCTGACTAAATCGCTCTTTAAGGTAAGCTAATTGTTTACCTCCTCTCAATTCACCTTGTTTTCAGGAATTTTACATCAATGAAGGTGCTGTATTTTAGGATGGGGTAACCCCCAGAATTAATGGGTATCAAATTCAAATACTGGTCGTCAGAGATGAGGCTTGGGAGTAACCCTTTCCATAAAGTACTTAACCAAGTTTATAAATCACTGATGAACCCAAGACCAAGAGCAATAGGAACACACATTTCTCAGGGACCAGAACAACAGCACACTAAGACAATTAGGCCCTGTGTTGAGTATTATTTCAAGTATGTTATCAAATGCACCAAGTACAGGAGAACTGGCTGGACAGCAGTTCTGCAGGAGAATAGCTGGGCATTGCAGAGGGTCACAGGCTGAACCTGAGAGAACAACGTTACACTACCATGTAACAGGTAAGCACTGTTCTGGTGTGAATAAATAATTTTATAGCTTGCACAGCATGCGATGCAGTCCCTTCTCTCTGGCAAACACTGTGATGGCAACTGCTGGACTACCATGTCCTGTCTGAATACTGAATGACATGAAATATTCAGTCAAAATGGTTTCAAAGGTGAGCATCAAGAATGATTAGAGGACAAGGAAATCTGATCTACAGTAGAGACAGGAAGGACTGCAGATGCAGATGCTCAGAAAAAGGAACACAGTAATGTTTTTACAGTGCTAAAGGCTGTTACAATAAGAAAAGAATCAGTTTTACACCTCCAGGATGTATGGGTGAAGTAGTAATGGATTTAAGCTGCAACAAGAGATGCGCATTTGACATTCAAGATAAACCTTCCCAATGGTATGGGCTGAGGGTGGAGGGGTAGGATGCTTGTATGCCAGCCAACTGTCTGCTGGGAACCTAGGTAAAGCAGGCCTCGCTGTGAGCCAAAGGGGCTCCCGCAGTGACTGCCAGCTCCCATTTTGTGAGACAGTTTCTCAGAAATTGGAATTCACGGAAGGACTTTCATGTCCTTCTTCTCTCCTCATAAACCCCCACCTGCACAGTGACCAGTGAGTTCAAGGACAATTCTGCAGAGAAGATACTCGGCAGACTTCTCTAGCCTCTACAGAAAGCAGAGAGGTTCTGTACCAGCAGCTCTAGAGGGGGACCATGTCCAGTAAAGGGAGAATATTTTACATGCATCTACATAAGTATTCCCATTATAAAAATTGAAAGGTCCCATCCACTTGAAATAAAGACCAAACATAGTGTGAACATAGAGTAAAACACGAAAGTGGTGATGAAGTGACATACTATGAATATTTTTTGATTTTATAAATTTTTGAGTGCAAAATATCAGGAGGAATTTCTTTACAGTCACAGTACAACACATATTATAAAAAGGTACACTTCTTTCATTCAAGTAATCCATGACATCCCAATGGGAGCAGTCTGCAGCTCCTTCTGGCATAAACAGCAGCTGCAAGAGCTGAGGGTATTGGAAAAGGCTGGGGAAATTTAAATGGGTTCCTAACTGCACTAAAGTTTTCCCTTTTTGGACAAGATTTCTTTATCAGCAGCTAGGCAGAGAACCAGAGCTGATTAGTCTGACATTTCCAGCTACAACGCACTGCCTGTGCTGGCAAACACTTTAAGCATAAGAAAGTAAAGTGTAAATTCAAATCACACTTCCAAGACAGAGATTATCACCTGATCATGCCATTTTTGACACTTTCAACTCCAAAAGGGCCTGAAACACTTGTTCTTCAAATGCCTAAACTACTCCTGAGGGATTGACACAGGACTATAAATTACCCTTCACACCTGTATTAATCAGCCTTTCAAAACGTTCCTGGGCCTATAGATGTCAGAACTATACACACACAATGCTAGTTTCTCTGTGAAGCTGCAGATGCACCATTACAGAGGAGACTAGTACTGGATTCCTGCATTTCAGATCACAGCACTCTAACAAACATAAAATGCAGTTTTGTATCACTAAGTAGTGACCAGTGTTTGTTTGCTTTCAGGTTGTCCTCAGAAAATGGCACAGGCAATTCCTATAAGCAGCAAATACAGCTGTGTGAGACAGAAAGAGACATGCATCCCTGCCTTTAGTAGGAGGCTGAGTTTGTTCAGGTCCTCAGCAGACCTTGGGCTTTTGTCATGGGAAGAAACAGCATCCTCACCCCGTGCAGCCTCCCAGCGTGACAACTGAGTTCCAGCCACAGCAGGGCTAAAGCAACGCTTACAGAAATAACATGGGAATGCATGGATGTGTCGAAACTGTGCTTTCACATTACTATTTTTAAGTGTGTGCCTTGGAATGACAACACCCCAGCACAAAGAGCACAAACACATTCTCTAGACAAACGTCTCCTGATAGAAAAAGCATTTTGTGACTCTTCCAGGAAAGATGATACCCTCTTCTGCCCAGCCACTGCAATTCCAGCCCTGTAAAACAAGAAGTTATCCCTCCCTAAAATTTCCCTGTTGTAGAATTTTGCACTGTGGTGCTTACCACATCTTTGTTGGTCAATGCCTTGGGGTCATCAATGTTGTTTTTCAGCAGGTGACAAGCAGAAAGCATCTTCTCACTTAGTTCATATCTGAGGAAGACAGCAGGACATGTGGCATATTCAAATCTTTCCCTTGATGTTTTAATATCAAAACATTTAAACTTTCCAATAGTTGCATGGCAGTGGGCATTTCTGGGCAAGCTGAGCATGGAACCAAAGTGCACTTCCCAGGTGTAAATGGGACGAGCAGGAGGAACAGCAGGCTGGTGATGCTTCCCTTTTGTATTCAGGGTTTCCCAGCCCTTTTAGTGGAAATTCTCACCTACCACTACCACTACAGGACACGTCGTATGCTCTGTGCTTTCATTACTCGGTTAAAAAGTGGAAATACCAATGGCTCTAATGAATGAAAAGGTGGGAAATAGCATAGGTGGTGCTACCCTGTCTTCTTGCATTTTAACATTCACCCCTCCCGTCCACTTTGGAAGTTTACTGTTTCCCCGGTCTCCCTTTTGCCCCCTGTCCACCACAAATTTCAAAACTCAGCGAACAGCTGAAAGTAAGGCAGCTACACGGCATTCCAGGCTATGCCTCCACAGCAAAAGGTCTCCACCTAGAACGCACAGAGAGAATAACATCAATTTTCCAGGAGAATTCTTCTAAAAAGCTGAGAGGCTAACATGCTGGTATGTTGGGGAGGCATTTTAACCCTTCAGGGTTTCACACCTGCTGCTTCCAGGGAACTGAGATGCTCCAGCTAGCCATTTGCGTGGGCAATGTTCAGTCCCATCTGGCCAGGCACGCTGCCTCTTCTTCTTGTACATCTCCACCATGGCAGCCAGCTTGCAAAGATTGTGCTCCTCACATACACAAGGCTACCTAAACCATTCCTGCCCCTCTTCACCATCACCCCTTGCTAAGGTAAATATAAATTACACAACTCCTTTGAGACAATGCCTATCTCTTCATGCCACCTGCAAAATATCAGGCCATCTTAAGTGCCATCTAAGTAAAGCGCAGAGCACTTTAATACTCAGAGCTCCAAGGTCTATGAATAGCCTCTAATTATGAATTTCCACATCTCTGTTATTTAGCAGATAACAAGAGATAAGTTTGATGCTATGCTGTATCTCCAGTGAAACATGACAGGTCAGTTTTGTCTTTGCCCTATACTAGTATTATTCCACTTACAAAACCTTCCAAGCTAGCACACTTGGAAACATGTGGCAAGCCTAGTATTGTTAACATATCCCTTCACCGGGTATTTCACTGTGGTCTGTGTGCTTCCTTCTGCCCATCCACCAACCAAGCACAAATCAGGACAAACATGCAGGGCCACCCTACCTCTCTCTGATTTCCACCTCCTCGGCCTCGCACTCCAGTGGGGGCCTGTCCTTCTCTGCCCCCACGGCCCCAGTCTCTGGGGCTCCGAGAGCAGGATCCTCCTCCTCCTCCGCACCATGGCCGTGGGGGTATGCGTGGCCCTCGCTCTCCTCCTCTGAATCGGAGGAGGAGCTCTCCTCCGAGCTGGAGTCATCACTGGATGTCGTTTCATACCTGTGGGGAAGGACGAAGCATTGGTTCAGTTGGAGTCAGACAGTGGACTTTGTTACTCTTCTGTGTTCTGCTTAAGAGAACTAAAAGCACTTAATAATTCTTTATGAAATGCCAAGACAGCTCAGACATTTTGTTTGCTTGTTTGCTTTTTGTTTTCGACGCTGGTAGGTAGTCCAACAACTGGTCCCAAAGCTTAGTCTAGTAGACTCTCAGTGCAAAAACCACTTAGGGAGGTAGGAATCCACACAAAGTACAGGCAGTGTAAGTCACCCCAATTCAAAAGCTCATATTTTTTAACACCACCACAGTGGGACAGCAGAAACCCACAGCATTTCACCCTCTGTGGTTAGCTATGGCGTACTGAGAAAGTGTAAGAAAATCATTTTTGTCATAATGCTTTTTTCTTACCTGAAAGTTTCAAAACCAAATTTATAATTCTTTTTATTAATATTGTATTTTTAAAATATGTATTTATTAATATTGTAATTTTTTTTTAATCTGAGCGACAACTAATTAAATTGTCATTGTCAGTTGAGGTCTCTTCACAAATCCCTTCATTCTGTCATTGTGATTATTATATGCACAATGTGTAATGACAAACAAAAACTTTAAGTTTCAACACCATATCAGACCTGACCTTATCTCCCAGATTAAATTACTTTTGTAAAGAGCAAACTGCATTGTTGCCTTGCTAGGCAGGTGAAAGGAAGGGAGCTATATAAAGACAACAGCCACAATTTTGTGGTTTTTTTTTTCCTGTGAGGATCCAAATCAGTTGATATTTTAGGTGAATAGTTAGTGCATGGGGTAATTATAATTCTGATTCTAATTAATTGCTTTAACTCACCAACTTCAACATCTCATGAATTAATGTACTAAGGCTTCCTTCTAATGTACAACACTGATTCGTGAGTGATAACACTCCTCTGCTGGAAGCAATAGTACTTTCAGTTGATAGGTAAGAAATCAAGTGATTGCAATACTTAGGCTATATACTGTACAAAGCATTTTTACTAAGGGAAAAATAATTTGAAGAAAGGGCTTGTAAAGCTATATAAAAACAATTTGGTGAAACCATTTCAAAGTTATTTGCTACATTCTGCAAAGATTAAGTAACGTTCTAGAAGAAGATTTTTTTCCTTATCGTTTTTACCAAGATTCTGTATTTATCTAGCCCAAAGCCAGAAAAGTTAATTCTTAAGCAATGCCATCCCTTGGTGCATTGTTTAGCAGCACAATACTGCTCTTGTCAGCTGCCAAAAACATATTGAGGTTTTACTTACTGAGAAACATTCCCATGGCTCTTGGAGTTTATTTGCTTTATTTTACCCTGTTAAATTTGGCAGTCACCTAAGGTACAGGTACTTCAGACTGACTCCAAGCGTGACTTGTAGCTTCCACTTGAGACAACAAACACAGATACACAAAAGGTCTGTGGAGCATTAAGATGAGCTGAAGTGTTTAATTCTGCCCTCCTACCCTTAAGCTCAGTGGATGCACCTCAGCACCAAGGACAAGCTATGCACAAACTCAGATGTTCTTCCTTTCATTCCCACTGTGACAGGACTACAAGACCTGACCAGACAGACTTTTTCAAGACAGGCCTCTTACCCTCCATTAATGCCGACAAACTGCAGGTTCTTCTTGGTGTTGCTCAAATCCTTTTTTCCATCCCTTTTCTTCATGATAGATTTGAGTGTGTTTTCATTGTTACTACATACTGTTGAAAGACAGACAAAGCATATGTATCAGTACAGATCTGTAGCCAGCCTTGGCTGCAGCAGCTTTAGACAGTTTTTCAAAACAAACAGCTTTCTGCTTAATTTATCAGCTGAAGCTGTCTTTGTTATCTTTTATATATAGTAACAGTGTTATATGCACACTGAAAATATAGAACACCTCCAAAAACAACTCTGGAAACAGAAGGCTTATATAGCCTAACTTTCCCATCCTCCAACATGCTGACAATCTTTGATGTTTTAGAAAACATTAGGAAAATATATATTTTTGCTTTGCTGTCCGTGACATATGTCCAATGTCTTATTTCCAATATTGAAATGGGTTATTCTGCTTTGTCAAAAAAATCTTAATTCTTCGTGTTAAATGACAGCAGCTCACTGCCAGAAGTAATGTATTAGACAGAGAGTCTCAACACCACTTTCTCCATAATCGCAATTTTTAATTCCTTCTCAGTTTTGGGAACCCTGAAGACCTGCTTTAACTGTGTTTCATATTCAGACTCCATCAGCATGATGAAAAATGAATGTGAGCCAGTTATTACCATAGAGGCCTGAGGCAAGCTGGTCATCTGTCAGGTTAATTGCAGCTAGAGTTTTGTCCTGAGGAGAAAAGGACTTCCTTCCCCGAGCAGCTTCCACCAGGGGAGTCTTCCTCTCCTCCTGAGCGGGCACACTGTCCTGCTCCAATTTCAGCCCTCGCAAATTTGAAGTTAAGTGGGCATTTGCAAGTTGGCCATGAGGGATGTATTCCAAAGTAGCACCTGCTGGAGAAGACAGTAGTCATCATGGAGGAGTCAGACCAAAACCTGTAGGGCAATGCTATGGTCACCAGAAAACAAAACAAAACAGAATACACGAAAAAAAAAATAAAAGGAAAAAAGGGGTAACACTCGTGCTTTTTAATACCCAGTTAAAAGAACCCAGCAGGAAAAGGGTGTGATCACTTTCAGAAACTTAAAAAAATAGCTGCAAGTTTTTCTTTCCATGAAAGCATACAGTACAAGGAAAAAATATAAAGATACTGGCTTCAAAAGGTATGGAAGAAATATCCCTTTCCTTTTCCTTCTCTTTCAGTACATGCAGAGGGCACAGCTCTTACCACCCTGACCAAGGAGAAACCCACTGAGCTGCTCTTTGCTGACCTTCCTGACAAGCAGGATTTTGCAGGTTCTTCTTGGAAGATCTTTACCCTTTTTATTTTCATTTTCTTTTAAACAAGAAATGGCTTTTTCCATGAAAGCAAAACTTTTCAGGAAACTTTCCTTTTTGCCAGCATGCCACTAATTCTGAAGTTATATACTTTACTCAATTACTGAGATAACTGCAATAAACTCCCACCCACTGAATTGTTTTTGCTGTTGGACAGGATTGTACTGAGCTAGTGGTTGCATTTAAATCAAATCCCAGCTATTTGGGTAACGCTTTTTTTTCCCCTCATTTCCTGGCATCTCCTCTTTCCCCCCCCCGCCCCCCCTTAGTGTTTAAAAGGCAGTGCTAATTGCGCACAGACCTTTTTATAGATTCCACTGGAGTTTCTCCAGCTGTGCTATTATGACTGTTCTGCAAAGCTGCACAAATACTTCTGTTTGTGAAATGCACTTTTTTGTTTGTTTGTTTACATATACATTCTTCCTTAAGTAATCTTCCTGGTATTTCGAGGAAAAAGGAGGCAGAAGTGACTGTTTTTCTTTGTATTTATCAAGAATTAAAGCCACAGCTTCTTCATTCAAATAAACAAGTGGCACAACACAGGATGCTAACATGCTGTAGTAATGCAAATTCCAAGTATTTGCTTTTAGAAGCGTATCTGACATCTCCATTGATCTTGCTAGACTGCACCAAGACATAATGTAGTTGATTCTTCTGCATGTTGTGGTTTCCCCACACCTTCCTCCTCTGCTCCCATTCCCATCCACATCTCTGTGATCTCAGCCAACACACATTTCTAAGGCGCCTTCTCCTGTAACCAGATCTATTGCCCACTTCCACCACCGCTTATACCTTCTCCAATCTACAGGAATCTGACCTCTGATGCGCCTCCACTGCTGCCAGTGCACAGCAATGACCAGCGCTGGTAGAGCACTGCGTAAAGCACCAGTCAGCCTTCAACCTGCTAGCAGAGACAGGGAAGCTGTCTGATGATAAAGAAACATGACAGGGTATTGGCAAACATCTCACTACAGGCTGGCCCATGGACCTGACACTGAAAAGCTCGTGTCCTGTGGAAGCAACCCCAGTGCCCCACATGCAGGAGCAGCCCCTCCAGCGATGCTGCTGCATGCCAATGCTGAAGTGTCCATCCCTACACAAATCAAAAGCACACCATATGGCCAAGCCCTAACTTCACTCCTCCGGCCCCTCCTCACTTTATAGAGGTGATTAATTTAGATCCGGTCTCCTCCTGGCTGTTAGCATCACCACTTATCAGCCAGTCATGGGAGAGAGAGCTGCCAAAGCGTGGAACATGGAGCCAAAAACCACAGATTTTTAAACTCCCTTAGCTGAAAAACAAGGAAATCACCTCTCTCTCTACATTTGTTTGGAGCAGTGACAGTTGTAATTAAAGATTACCAAACTGAGTAACTGCTTCCAATTGCCACCGTCTCAGCCAGCCATACCAGGTAGGTTACAAATACAGTGCTGGTCCTGAGGGAGCATCATTCCAAGGCCACACTGCTTCAGGTGGAGCTGGGACGTCCCCAGGTGTCTGCCTTCTCCTGCCCTGGGACAATGCTGGGGAAGGAGGAAGATGTGGGCTGGGACACAGAGAAAGGGGAAGGACAGTAAGCAGACAGTGTCACAGTCTCTCACCTAGCTAAACCTGCCAGTGATGGAATGATATGTGAACAAAGTAAACTCAGGGTGTTATCTGGAACATCTTATCTATGAGTTTAAATGAAGAAGAAAGGAGCCCTGCTCGGCCTCCTGCACCTGACAGAAGAGATTGTCACACAGGTTTGAGGACAAGCATACAAAAACAACTCCACATTAGAAAAACTGGCCAACACACCCTTTGTTCCACCACTGATGTTAGATGTTGGCACTTGTGTCTACAGCACCCAAGGCCCAAGAAAAGACAGCTTTGGGCCCAGCAGAACATTCACACTGTAAGCTATTGACTGGCATTTAAAATTGGCTCTCAGGTGTTCCCCTCTGCAAAACAGCCTACGATGTTAAAAAGATGCTTGAACAGCAGCAGCCTGGTGAAATCACTGGGAAAAGGGATTAAGGAAGCAACTGTACTCCCCAGCACGACCGTCAATGACTCAAGGGTTAAATCAACTGCTGCTCAAATTGGAAAGTGTAATGAGCCAAGTCCCCTCTTCCTCAGCAAGGCTGTAGGGCTGCTGTCAGGGCTGGACGTGCTACAAGCTCCTCCAGGGCGGAAATGAATCCCTCACCAAGATTACCACCAGTCCACGCCGACCTTAAAATAGGCTCTTCATTTCACCTCACACAGATCTCAAGCATGCCTGCACTCATTCAGCCTTCAAGGGGCTCAGTGAGGCAGCAAAGCCATACAGCTGCCCCTCATCTTCCCCACCATATTCCCAAGGAAACCGTGGAGCGAAGATGTGAACTGCTTGCACAGAACCCTCCCCAGCTGCCAACAGATTCATCACTTAGCTATTCCCACCTCCAGACAGCCATCCAGGTACACTTACCATGCTGATTTTTGTTTGTTTATTGTTGTGGGCAAATAACAAACTTGACACAAGACTCTAAGTATTGGCATAGTGTAGTTAACCACAGCAGGTAGCTGCCAGGAATTGCTAAGTGTATTTTGCAATACAGCAAAGGATCATTCTAAAATTCATGGGTAATTTAAAGCACGATAAAACAACAATAAAAAAAAAAAATTAAAGGACTTGAGCCATTCATAAACCCACATGCAGAAAGCTACTCTCATCAATTTCAGAGGGAAAGAAGTGGCCAAAGTCTCTTTGGTGGCTTAGTCCTAGCAGTTTGAGGGAACAAGAACGCCTGTTTTTAATTTTATAGAAGTAATCTCTGCTCCTAAATCACTTGTGCTCTTTTTGAAGACCTCATCAATTTAAGCCAAAGTGACAGCAAAACTACTACATGTCAGCATCAGATTACTACAGGCCTTGCCTGGCACCTAAAAAATCTGTTTTTGTTGTTAACATGCTACTTCCTTTCCTAACTGAGGACCTCTCCTTCCATCTATCACAACATAAGTAGCCATGAAGTTATGGAGTAAGCAGGCTCAGGGAACTGACTGGATTGAGTTTGAAACAGTACTTTTTCCCTGGATTTGTGCTGAACTCATGCTAATCGAAGGCTGGCCTTTACCAATTTTTGAAAAATTCCTTTTAGTCTAATGAAGGCAAACCTGCGTAATAGTATAAAAAACATGTAGCTTGACAGTACTCTTAAGCCACTGGAAATCATGAGGAGTGCAAATGAGGCCAGGGGAATTAAATACCAGTGGGATGAGAACCTAGCACTCTGGCAGGAACATCACAGACTTCCTATCTAAAAAAAGGGCACGAGCTTGCTGCCTATGCAATAGCTGCACAGAAGTTTTATTTTTAAACTGTTGATGGGGCAAGCGTTTATTTGTGCCATACTCTGATAAAAGACAATGACACAAAGTATACACTCTCTACTAAAGACAGTATATAAATGTTGTTTGTAGTATATCACAGAAACACAGAATATCCTGAATTGGAAGGGACCCATGAGGATCATTGAGTCCAGCCCCTGGGTCTGCACAGGACCACCCAAAAATCAGACAGTATGCCTGATTATACAGCAAATAAACTTCTCTTGCAAACTGCATGCATTTGTCAGGGTAGCACTGAGCTCACTACAAAATTATGAAAGCCAAAGAGCACTCAAGTCTTCTTTCTCTTTAAGAAGGTATTTTTTTCATACAATTTTTAATTCACTTTCCATTTGGTCTACTAATGGTAAAAAAAAAAAAAAAAAAGCCGCAAACCACCAACATTCTAAGGTAAATAAAGAGGCAGCAATGAGCAAACATGCTGTGTTTAAACATTCACAATGATTGATATTATCCCACCCACCTATGGACACAAACGTGTTATCTTCAGAAGACTAAATGCAATTTCATTTTAAAACATATTTTTTAGTTAGTACAGGTTAAAAGTCAGTAGACGTTAAATTTCAGAACAAAAAATTGCCACATGCGATGTTTTTATATGACTTATTGACAGAAGCCTGACTCACATCAGGCCCAGGCCCAGGTCCATGCTGCCACCAACACTTGGTTCCTGGGAAACTGTTCCTGTTAACAGGAAAGCTCTGGCCCATCCAATTATAATAACAACCTCAATTTCATTATCACTCTCACTGCAACTCTCTTTCTCACGTTGAGAAGCTGCTTTCCATCCCCAAACTAGCCCGTGAAGCCAGTATGTTGAAATTGGAATTCAAAACTGATTCCTTTAATTCAACAAGACTGAATGCAATCAGTGACACAGCTGATCAGCTTGTTTATGACATGCTCTCTTTTCCAGCACAAATGCATGTGAAGCTAAGTGAAAATTATCCTAACTTCCCTGATGAATGGCTGATCAAAGCATCTCATGACACTGGGCACAGCAAGAGAGTCATCCCAGTATTTCTTCCCCCCCCCTCTTCTATGAGGGGTTTACCTTCTCAGCTGATGCTTTGTTGTTGCTTGAATATTACAGCATTTCCTCGGAAAAATGGGAATCTCCTTACATTAAATAAGAATAGGTGTGCCTGTTACCATGGGAGTTGAACTGTGAACAAAGCTCAGCATCTGAACATCATGTTCCTGTGCCACAATGTGTGCAGAGAACTGGGGTTTTACCACAGCCACCCTAACAGACGAGCTATAGACCAGAGCTTGCCACTTTCTAAAGCAGCTATATATTCAAAATAAAGACAAATAAATAAATAAATCACTTGCAGATTCTACTCTTTATTAACTGCAGCAAAAATGAGGACAGAGAGCAGCCTTCGTATTTAAACATTCCACATACTGCTGCTACAGAATGAAAACAGCAAATGTCCTGATGATAATAATGATAACAGCAATAAGCTTGTGTTAACACATGACCAAGGATGGCATGTCAAACCTCTTTAAAGAGGTTTATGGAGATTAACTTGAATAATATCTTTACAGGACGATTACTGACCAGATCTCTGCTTCTCTTCTGATACAAATGGATGGGTATTTAAAACAGAACAAAACCCAGATAAACCCTTCAACTCCTAATATAGAGGTCGTTACCATTTTCAAGTGACATGGGCATTCGAGCCTGTTGCAACCAGTAGGTCAGTAGATATCACCTCCCATGTGAAAAATGCAAAAGAGGCACTGTACTCTTGGAGAAACCAGTCAGACACACTCAAAGAAACAGTACGCATCTGGTATACAGATGGGGACCATCTGCATGACTGCTTTTCACCACGCACTGTCTTTCAGGGAATATTAAAAACACATCACGCATGTCATTCATCCTCTCGCCAGCAGAGAAGGATGGACCCTGTTTGTTTCACAAACAAGCACATCTGTACAGAAACTTAAACCTGGTGATTAAGACATGCACCTGTGCCAGAGTTGAAGCTGCTGTGTTCATTCAGTTGCCTAAAAGTAGGTAATTACTGCAATCTGCTGCAGCGTGCAGCCTTACTAGGCCCACTGGCATGCCGGGACCTGGAACACCCCTAGGCTCCTGAGCCTCAGGCAAGCCTCCAGTCTTCAACTGCACTAGCATGCTTCATGTTGCCACGATAATAAGGGTTATTAACCACCAAGCTACACAGTCTCTAAGAGAAAAGGCTACAAATGTTGTCAAACAGAAGAGAAGTAAAGTGACAACATCTTTCTCCAATTTGCTTCTGTTTCTGTATTACGAATGACACCAGCAAGCAAGACAACCATGGCCACAATACCTCGCTGGTGTTACACACCAGCTCTGGACAGCTAGAGGCATCTCATACCATAGTCAATCCTCCAATTTTTCCATCGTCCCTCAACCTGCCTCCTCAGATCCAGGTGAAAGTCGGAGTAGAAAACCTTGAAAGGTCTTTCTACCAGATGGCAGGTCATGTTTTCCTAAGCCCCACAAGTCTTTCTGACACCACTTGCTTCTCGCTTCATTCACTCTCTCCCTCAAGTCTTCATAGCAGGAAGTTAGCTCCTGCCTTGCAATGATCAGTGTAGTGATTTCACTGGGGTGCTCAGTAAGGACTGTTCCAAAAAGTGAATACAAAACCAACTCCAAAGATCACTGAGGCAAAGTAACCAGTCACTTTCAGAACAAACATGCTGAGGTAATTTTTCAGGGCAAGAGCAGAACAGCTGTTTTTAAATGCCAATCTTGCAAACTCCTTGTCTATGAAAGACATCCAACTGTAAGATTTCTTTGTGAAAAGCCCATGTAATTGAGAAGCCTCCAATTTAAATTAAGCCTCTGGGTGATGTTTTGCAAAATACATCACATGAAATGAAATGTACTTTTCTGAAACTTCTCAAAAATTCTGTAATAAATGGAGAGACAAAACAGACGTGACTCTCTTTTAGTCCTGTAGGCTGGCTACATTAAGAATAAAGACTAGTAGGCATCTAGATTTGTCACCCACACCTGTATGATCCAGCTGGACAGACACCATGCCAACGCTGGCTAAAACCATGGTGCGGAGTGGAACTGAGTTGTCTGGACAGCGGATTTCATTTCCCTGACACCACTCAGGCTCCTGAAAGACAGCACCCATGTAAATAGGAGTTGCTTAGCTACTGAAATGAAGGTGTTTATTTTGCAAGAAGCAATACATTAATTGCTGATAGACCCAGTTTGCAGATAATCTCACAGGTCTGCTTGGATTGCCTCTAAGCAGGGCAGCTGTGGATGCAGACCATATCTCCCCCCGCAAGGTCCAGCTCTCTCATCTACCTCCCCACCGCTTGCACCTGCTGTGAAACTGCAGACACCTCTGCAGCATGTCCCCTATCCCACAGGGCTGATGGAGAAAAATCTATAAAACTGACAGAATTTGATTGACGTGCTAGCTCAGGTATTGGTAGCAGTACGTATCAATGACTTTTTAACCTTTTTAACACAGCGAACTGGCCTGATGCTGCTTCTGGTACCCAAATTACACACCTCAGAGCTAGCCTAGGTGTTTTGTTTGTTTGTTTTTTCCCTAAATGGACCTGTCTCTAACAGGTGCTTCCTGGAGAAAGGCATGCTGTGCTGGTTGAGTTCACACACAAGACACCCGACAATCTATATCCAAGAGACTAAATGTGAGGAAAGACATAACAAGAGCTCAAAAGCTTCTGTAAGATACCAATCTATGAACATAAAGAGGCTTTATTAGTTCCACTGCTTAGAAAATTACTTAAGATAGTACACTTCATTCAGCAAAATGCTTTTCATTGAAAAAGGAACACGTGACTTGTAAAACCACAGAAACAGACAGCAGGACTAGCAGATAACTGTAATAAAAAGAACATTTTCAGAACTAATAGAAAGAGAACGGGAAACATTTCAGGCTTATGATCTCTTCCTATTCTTATTCTTCATGTATCTAAACTGTTACAACCTAGAGCCTGATTTATGCACGCAGTCATAGCATTTAGTTCTCACGAGGGACTAAAAATAAATAGATTTTACACTTAGCATCCACCGCCAAAGATAATGGCATTACACATTAAAATAAAAATATTCCAAAATAATTTTGTCAAGAATGTGAAATCTGAATCCAAGTAAGAACATCTTTAGTAAAATATGATCCATTACTCCACCTGTGTCTAAATGCTTTTGAGTCTCCAGACTGCACATTTGATACTGTGCAGTAAAAGTAGGGAAAGGAATTGAGGATTTACAGCTAGTAAAAAGTCTGGTTCACTGTTTTTAAGGACACTCTTGGTGCTTGGTGGATACACTTATTATTAGAGTATCATTACTTGCAAAAGCCCAAAATATAAAATGCATACCAGAACGATAATAATATTGCATATATAGTATAACATTGAATGTATGCAGACAGGATATCATACATTTTCTTTACTGCTACGTAAATGTTGCTTATTGCTTTTCTATGGGAAGCTAAAAATTTTACTTCAGTATATTTAATGGATGGTTCCATTTAACACGTGAACCTTGAAAATTACCAGATTTGCCAAACTGCCTTTTAACAAAAATAGGTAACTTTTAAGACAGTAAATAAGCCGGAAGAACTTTATATAGCAGTGATAGCAGTGCATTAGCTAATAATATTATGCTCACATTATGCAGTATTTACTAAAACTTTTTTTTTCCATGATACAGATGCATTGGCACACATTTTTCCCATTTCCCTAACCTCTTGTTTCAGTTACTGTACAGTGAGACCAACAAGACACTATCCAAATCAGTGTTAGTCATTACCTACTGGTGTCTAGTAAGCCAACATTCATGAATTTAATAGTACTGTAGCTGGATTCAAAACAGGGTATTACAAAAAAAAAGTTTTTGTTGCTGTTGCTGTGTTTTGTTTTTTTTTGACTACTAGACCCTCCACTCCCCAACAGCAACAACAACAAAAAAAAAAAACAATGCGCAACTTCACCCCAGGGAATAAAGAAATCCCTCAAATTAATTGTATGGATTTTACAGTTAATACATAAAATGGAAGGAGTATTTAAATCTCAATTCTTGCCTTTCCTGAGTGTCACCAAAACCTCCAACTGTAATTACAGTTTAGGCCTTTCAAATTTGAGGCTCTAATTAGGGATTAGGACAAAAAGAGAAGATGCAAGATGTGGTTTCTGTGAGGCACTCTGGATTTGCCCATTATAAAGCAATCAACACTGCTGAAATGGGGAAAGCACCCCACAGTTCTCTCTCTGACTGGAAAGAACAAGGAATGGAGGAAATGGAAAAAACAGTACAAAACCTGGGGATATGTCTGTGGAAACAAGTCAACTTGATACAGGCATTGAATGTGACTTATAGCCATCAAATCTGTCATTTTAAATTTTTGAAAACTGCAGGCCAAATTTAAAGGAAGGACGACATTCCAGTTCCACAGACATTAACCTCGATTGCCTTAGAGTTGTAAAATGGAGTCAGCACCTTGGATGGCAGTCAAATTCAGCACACTTTTAGATGCCTCTCTTGTATACCCCACACTTAATCATTCAGACTCATCATCATTAGGCCTTTTAGGGCCTGCTGGGCTGGGACAGGTAAAACCACCTCCAGCTTTTGAGTTCCAGTTACCAGTGGTGGGCTGGAGGGAATAACGAATGGGCTCATCCACTAGCACCACCACCACTACCACCACCACCATGCTCTGTATTTCATGAGAGAGAACTACACACTTGCTTCCACACTGTGTAACAAGCTTCCAGGTGACAGACCCACCACACTACCAAGGGGTGGCACAAACATATGTTGGGAACTCGGCTTACCTGATGCAGTGTTTCTCTCCGCGCACTGTTTCTGAAGGTCCAGACTCCGCAGCTCCTCCGTGCTGGCATATTTCATGACAGAGTTGATGGACGTAAGGGTGCTGATCAGCTGCGAATTGAGAGAGCCAATCTGGGAGTGCGGCTCTCCAAAGGCTTCAGCCAATTCAGTGTAATTTTCGGCAAGCAGCATCTGCTGCTCCTGCAGCAGCTTCTGCACGCGCTCGATATAGTGGTCCAAGCCTGTCCTCAGCTCTGGCGGGGGAAGAGGGCTCTCCAGGAGGCCGCTCACAGACTCGCACACTGGTTCACCCCCAACACCGATGCTCCTGGTGCCAGCCGGCACAACCACAAGCGGCGGGGGTCCACAGGCAATGCTTCTCATTTTAAGCCCAACTAGGTAGTTCTCATTAATGTTTATCTGCCCAACGCCGCAGTCTTTGGTTTTGATTGCAGAGGGCTTTTCAAAGTCAGGGTGACTCGAATACAAGGTCCCCACTCCAACCGAGCGCGTTTTGGCAGACGCATGTATGTCCTTCACCCGCCCATCCCCGACGGCCACAGTCCGCGTCTCCACACTCACCGTGTTGGTCTGCTTATCGTGGCTGCTAGGGACAGTGTTGGTGCCGCAGTCCGCCAGCACCAGTGCCTCCGTACTGGTGCACCGGCTCACCATTTCCAAGGCAGTGCTGGTGTGCTGGCTGGCTGTAGACGGCATGGCCATGACCATAGCCTCTGCCCTGCTCACTGCCTCTGTGGCCGTCTCACGGGACACCCACTCCTTCGGGGCATGGACAATCACGTTCACCGAGCAGTCCCCACAGCCCACTGACCTCGTCTCTCTGACCTCCTGTGCTGTCCTGCAGAGACTCAGGTCGCCCACCGACTCTTCCGTGTTGACGCCCGTCTCGCAGATGCTTGTCTCCACACCCACCTGCTTGTCGTACAGCTCCACGTGCCTCCCCGTGCACTGGTCCCGCACCTCGGCTCTCTCCCTCACGAGCCAGCGGGTCATCAGCACCTCGGGGCCCACCGCCGTGCTCCGTACTGTGGGCCGGCAGGAGGTGCCAATGCTGCTCATCTGCAGATGGTTCCCCACAGACGAATCGGCGACGCTGACGTGGTCTCCCACCATTTGGTCTCTTGTTGGCACCACGGCTTCCACTGTTCTGCTGACGACAAGGGGCTGAGCCATCGTGGCTTTGTCTACTTTTTTCCTAGACCCAGCCGCCTGCAGCTCCTGTTTTAATTTGGTCATTTCCCTGTCATGGGTCGTTTCCTTTAACTGAACCTCCAGTCTATAAATCTTCTCCTTAAGGGCTTCGATGGTCTGCTGCTGAAGCTCTATTTCTTTCTCAACTTCTGTAGACAAGCCAAGCATGGCCTCTGTCACCCCAACCCCAGACTCTCTCATTTCTTTCTCTGTCCCCACAGCTACTTCTCTGCGTTGCCTTGAAGATCTGTTGTATATAACCACATCGTTGATGTTTTCATCAGTGCCAACAGCAACAGATCGGCTCTCTTTTGTCAGGCTTTCTCTATTCACCCGAAGGTTAGACGGAACCTCATAGTTGCTGTCCTGGATTTTTTTCTCCAGCGCCTGCATTTCAGCAGTCAGCTGCCTGAACTCCTCTATCCTCTGAGAGCTCTGCTCCCCGCTGTCCATCTCATCCTCACAGTCTATGTAAAGTTCTCCGCCTCTTCGGCCCTGAGACAGGTGTTCCCACTGCTCTGCATTTCCCGCACTGTAAGATCGTTTTCTGAAACCGTATGTCTCGTTTTGACTGGGTTTCCTTTGGGTTTTGAGTTCTGCCATCATGTGCCTCTTCTCTTCCTGTAACACTGAAATTTTGACCTGCAGCACAGGAATGGTCTTGACTTGCTCCTCGAGCTCCTTGAGGCGTTTGAGAGCAACTGCCATTTGTTCCCTGATGTGCTGCAGATGCACTGGGCTCACATTGGTGACCGGGGTGGAAATTCCTGAACTCATGGGGCTGTGCCGGATGGAACTGCCCAAGGAGGAGCTGAAGCAGGCGCCGTAGTCTCCATTCCCCTGATACCCATTCTGGAGCTGCTGAGACAAATGACTGTACCCACCGGACCCCACAAAAGAGGGGAGGGAGCTCGTTGAGCCCATGCCCCCGAAGCTGGAAAGTCTGGGCCTGCGGACATCTCCTGGCGTGACCTGCATCATTCTCTCCTGTTCAAGTCGCCTCCGCGTTTCCATGAGGGTTTTTGTCACATGGAGGTTGTGCCGAGGAAGCTGTGGGGAGGGAGGAGGGAGCTGCTTACTCTCGGGGACGGTTAAGTAGGAGGGAGACGCTTCAAATGACACCAGTGGTCTCACAGCGACAGATGAAGTTACTTGACTCCTTGCTGCCAAAAAAGACTGCTTGTTCTCATCACTGTTTGATGAAGAGAGAGACTCTGTGGAGGTCCAGCCACTGCAATGGCCACCAGAGTTCTTAGTACCTGTAGAGGCTGGTATTGCTTTCCTCTTCTTTTGGATGTTTAGTTTCTTAATCGTATTCCCCTTTTGTATATCATCCACGTACTTGAGGAAATCCAGGTCTAGCTGATAACCATAAGGCGTTTCCACAAAATAGGGGTCTCTCCGTTCTTTTTCATCTTCTCCATTTATAGCAACTTCCTCTTTTTCTGGAAAAGAAGAAACACAATTAGCACGTGGAAAAGAAACCATGTCTGAGCAAACTGGGTGCTGAAACACAAGCGCACAAGGGTGGGTGCTCACAGCACGCCCACCAGTGGCCGAAATGGCAGCTCAGAGCAGATTTACCCTCAACACTGAACCTCAATTAACTTCCTAGGTGTTGATCAGCAGGTTTTCAAGTGCTAAGAAGTGCATACACGTACTCACACGCTGACAACTTCTGTTAACAAAGTGGTAGAGAAGTGGCACAGCTTATTAGCTCAGAGTGGTCCCTCCACAAATCCCCCCGGTCCTCCCATGTAACATCAGGCTTTCACACATGCTACGCTGTACTGCATGAATCATCTGGAGCCCAACTTGTCTGGAGGGTACATTCAAAAAGGCTACGGAACAGGAACTCCAACCCCTTCCTTATGCAACCAGTGCCATTAGGCTGATCCGCAGCTGTTTCATTCTTGGAGAACTGCTGCCGCAAGAGCAGCAATACCTGTTCACTCTCTCCTGAGCTCAGGTTAATTCCAGCAGCATCTCTGCCCCCTTCACTTCCAACCTACACCGAGCCCCCCCCAGCAACAGGACAGGCAGCTGGACCCGTTTCCAGCAGGGTCCCAACTTCCACCACTGTAAGAGAAACCGGCGTCTGTCTTGCGGTCAGGAAAACTCGCCCGCCCTCCGGACACAGGACTCATCCGTCCCCACAGAAATCTAAATACAACTTCACCAGGTCTGCCGGGCTTCTGCGGGCGGCGTATTTATACACGGCGCTGCTACACAACCCGCTTCTCCTGCCCCACTTGAGAAAAAGAAAAACAACTGCTGTGAGTTAGGAGCGGCGCTGGAGGAATAATAAAAGCCAGCTTTCCGGTTACCTGAATTAGCTACATGCCTCTGCCCCCACGCTGCAAATTTTCCAGCCACGCATGGCTAGGCCTCCGGTAAGGCTCCTCGCTGTCCCGGCTGCATGTGTCACCAACAAGCTCCCTGTCCCCCACAGCCCTGCCTCCCGACTCGCTCATTCTTCACCCCATAAGGAAAAAAAAAAAAAAAAAAAAAAAAAAAAAAAGGAAATCCCGCATTAGCACAAAGACGGCCAGGCAGCTTTTAAGGGCTGTGCTCTCACCGCGGCGTCTGGTCCCAGCCCGAGCTTGATGGAAGAGCAGCAGCGCCTTTCCCAGCTCCACGCCGGCTTATCTCCACGGGCAGGGAAGGGTTAAGGGCTTAAAGGCGCAGGACGCTGTGCCTGCGCTGCGCGCCCCCGCTGCTGCGCGCCCCCGCTGCTGAGTGCCGTGCACGGGACCCTGAGGCCGCCGCCAGCGCCCCCGGCTCCGCCGCCGTGATTTTTCCGCGCGGCCACAGCGGCCCCACGCGTGTCCGATCCCCCCGGGCAGGGCAGGGCAGGGCAGGGCGTGCTGCAGGCAGCTGTGTCCGACAGCGAATTTAGCTGTGGGTTTTGTTTTTAAATAGCTGGGTTTGGGAAGTCGCGTCCTCTTAAAGGAATACAAGCCTCCGGAGAGGAGAGAAGAGAGGAAAAAAAAAAAAAAAGGCGGGGGGGGGGGGGGGGAAGCCAACAACCTCTGCTCGCTGCAACTACAGGAAGTGACTTAATGTTGCACTGAAAAGGTTTGGGAGGAAAAAAAAAAAACAGGCTCCTGTTTTTCCAGTTTCCTTGGCATGCTTAAGAAAAGCTTTGTCTACAGACAGTGTAACTTCTTTCATGGAGATCTTTTATGCTTTCGGCTAGCAGGGGACACCCCTGAGCAGGAGACGGAAGCAGGATGCTGCTCGGGGGAAGCCTACCTTCCCCAGTCGGGAATGGGATGGAGACTGGAGTCAGGCAGGCACCACGACAGCGACACAAGTGGGGCTGACCTGAACACATCGGTGTCTCCGTCCTGCAAGCGGCAGCATGTGGACGGAGCCTCCAGCAGACACAAACAACCCACCCGGACCACATGTTTTTTCTGGATAGCCAGTCTCAGTATGCTGTGGTATTTACTTATAGATGCACCCAAAATAGCCATCTAAATACCGAAGTGGAAGCAAAAATACATGTATGCACACATACTCCAAGCACATAAGCACACATGGCCCCTTACAGCAGGACTGCTTCAAGGTTGGGCAGGGAAAAAGCCTCCAGAACTCCCACCGGCAGGAGGGAATGAGACAGAGCAATCTCCAAGTTGCTCTTCCTCCCTGGATTCAGTGATCTGTTCACAGATTCTCATCCTGGCTCTGCCTCCACATTCTCCACTGACAAACAACTCTCCACAGCCCACAGCTCCTGGCCCTAGGCTAGTCACCCTTCCTTCTCCCCCTGCACACTAAGCTTTGCCCCCACTCTCCCATTGCCTGTATTTTCCTGGGCTTTTTCTACCTTTCTCCTGCACTTTGAGCTTTTTATCTATTTTCTCCGTTCATGTCCACACACCTGTTCCACCAATTCTAACTCCAAATCTGGTTATACCCTCATCCTGGGCTTGGTGCTAGGCACATCACCCAGCCCATGTAAATTCAAGCTCCATCATACTAACTTTACCTGTTCTCTCTTTCTTCCCAGTCCCTTTCCTCTGCTTGTCTCGGTTCTTGTCTTCCTATCCAGCGACATCCCTGATTCTCCCATCACTACACCGCTGAAGTCAGGCAGCTCCTGTAAGCTGTCCCTGGGCACAATGCATAAGTGTTGGATGGGGGAGGGAGAAACAGGCTCTTTGGAAAGTCCCAGGACTTAAGAATTAATGCATCTATGGAAAAAATATTCATAAAACCTCTAAAAAGACATGCAAATTGCATGTTAAGTCATAAGAGCCAAACTGGAATCTCAGATCGTTTTTTTCCCCTTCATGGAATAATGTTGAGATTGCTCAACAAAAAAACATCAAAAATAAATAATCAAAAAAACACAACGACACCAAATCCCTCGCTAAACCTCTCCACAACACCTGCAGGCAGTTAAGTGTCTTCACAATGACATACATCCACTTGGTCCTCAGTTTAAGCTGGCAGCAGTAAGAGGACACAGTTCATATCTGCCACTCCAGAAGCACGAGGCTGTCTGTGGAGCTGAGTTTGCATATTACTTCTCCTTAAAACAACACAATGAACACTCCACCAACACAATCCCAGTATTATGAGTTGATCTTTGGAGACATTTCTCGGTACGCTGAGACAAACAAGGGTCGGGCATGCAATCTGACAACAACAACAACAACACACTGTGATGCAGCATGCAGGAGCTGCGCCAAGCCTTTGTGCATTTTGCTGTCTCAGAGAAAGGGCCAAAATGGGTGTGCCTGTTAAGCATGGGAACAAAGCAAAATGGTTGGCTGTTTTCAAGCAATAAAAGTGGTTTTGTTGCTTTTAAAGGAAAAAAATATATATATAATAACAAGGAAAGGAGCAAACACCTGATAAGAGTGCAGACCTTCTTCCTTTCAGTCCTTAGGTCCTGGATGAACCACAGATCCTTTTACCCCCTGACCTTGTTAGGGGAGTACCAAGTACTATACAAGCAAGTACCTCAGATGAATCTCAGAGAAGACTGTTTGTCTGTGCTCTTCAGGAGGAATGGCAAGCTTGTCTTATGCTTAGAGACCTCAGGTGAGCAAGAGATTCCTACCCCATTCATCCCAAAAGACATAAAAGTAAAACAGCAAATGCCGGACAGGCCAAATGCTCTTGTTAGGCTTCTTGTCTCATCCTTAGCCAGCTGATCAGAGGCACTGCTGTAATTAGAAGGACTGTTCCTCAGTCTCTGTAGTACCTCAGGCAAATTTTAATCACATCATTGCATTACACTGAAAAAGTATGTGAAGACACCACACACACGTTTGTCTGTGAAAATGTTGCAGACATTGCCATTTTCTTCTGAAATGTCTTTAATTGCAGTAAGACATTATGCTTTTAGGCAAGTACCTGTGAAGTAAGATACTTCACAAAGCACAGAGACCTCATTGTGTTACTGTCGTTATTAATGCACTTCTCCAGAAGTATGCAAGAGTTCATTTTCCTCTCCCTACTGCATGATAATCATGGAAAGGACACAAGCAACATTTTAAAAATGCACTCTCCTGTTCTCCTCTCCTGCACTGCTGGGACTGGCTCTGTCCAAACATTCCAGTCTTGCCAACTTCCATAAAGTTATATCCTATCCAATGCTCTACACAAGAGCATCAGTATATTACAGTATTGAATCAGCCCTACCCAAGTCCACACTAATCATGCCTGCTCCCAGACCAGGAGAACTGGAAAAAAACAGGACCTTTAGTTGATGTGCTTAAAGGCTTTCAGGGAGAGAGAAGAGTGGGGAATAAAAAATGAGGGCAGACACAGAGTTTTGGTTCTGCAGGCTAGGAAAGCTTTATTGTAAAGCTACCTTGGAAGATACAAAAAGAGCAAAGAGAAGCAACTGAAAATGTATTTCTGAAAAGGCTAAGGCACCTTAAAAAATACAGACATCACATCTAAAGCCTCCTCTCCCCATCTGGTTATGATATCTGCTCTAAGGCATTTTTATCTTGGATCTGACTGTTATTAAAGAAGTCTACTCCATTGAAATAACATTATGAATAACAGTCTCCTTCCAGAGTTATGGCATAAGCCAATTCATAAAGAATGCTGCAGAAGAAAAAGAAAGAAGCAATAGCTGTTGTAAATGGAATAGATGCAATATTTTTATGTGCTGAGCTTCAGTACTAAAGGTTATCTGGAGCAGGAAAAGAGATGGAAAAAAAAAAAAAAAAAAAAGTTCTGATCTTATGATTCTTTACTGCAAAAGAAGAGGAGTTGATACTTTCCTCTCTCTCCCCCTCCCCCCTCCCCCCACCCCCCAGCCTCCCAATACTACTTTTATTCATTTCTCTCTCTGGTCTTCAGCAGACATAGATGAGTATCAGTCCTGACTTCAGAAAAGAACCAAGACACATGAGGCTGAGCATTTGTTTAAAAAAGAAACTGTAGAATTAACAAATATTCTTTCATTTTCCTTTTCAGGTGTTGGTATTTCAATTAAAGTTTAAAACAAAAAACACACTCAGAGAATAGACATTAGCCTTGCAGCACACTCGTTGTATCTCTTGTCATGAAATTAGTAGCTCTCCAACATTTCAACCTAGCTCTTTAGTATTTTCAAAGGTACACGTATGTGTATGTGTGGAGGGGGAACATACAATAAAGTATCAGTTTTATTATTATTATTCCAAGAACTGACGGGGGAAAACCTACAGAGATAGGAATTTGTTCCTATAGTTTCCCAAGGCACAGCAGGAGCATTAGGTGCTTTTTCCCTTTTCAGCTAAAACATACTGTGTTGCTGAAAAGCATGCCACAGATGTGAAGCACAGAGCACCTGAGGTGACTGCAGGTGACCCAAAAGGACAGTCAAGCTGGGAAGCTGCTTGATGAGGGATGGCAGACCCTGACACCAACCCTGCAGTTGTAGGTGCAGAGGATTCTTCTCGTACAGAGAAACTCCATTTACTGCATGCTTTACTAAAGATATAGATCTCCCTTGTAAAAGTGTTTGCTCAAATTTATTCTTGAAGAAAAATGAGGAGCAGAAGAATGGTAAAACATCAGTTTTAAGTTCGCTTTCAATTTATGTGTCACTACCAACTGTGTGTTGACTTTTAAGTCTGACATCTAAATACTCAGTACATAGGATTGGGGTTTGTGATCAAAAACTTGGGGTAGCAACATCCTGGGCAATAGAAAGAAAAATGCTGAGACTACAACACGGTCTAATAAAGAGGCTTTTCTCTCCAGTTGTGTAAACTACAGCTCAGGTGTCCATAGCGGCAAGCCTCGCAGAAGTGAACTGAGGACATCACCAATGGCAATGAACGTTAGCAGCAGCAGTGTTGAAGAAAGATGGTTCATACAGAAGTCTGCTGTGTTCTGTTTGCACTGTGAAAGCAAAGACTGGGGCACTGGGCTATGATGTCACTGTTACCACAGAACAGTGGTAAAAGAGCGTGATTTAAGAAGTGAACTGCTGTCCTAATGCCATACTGCTCCTAGAAGAAGTGGGACCATTATGGCAATAGAGCAAACGAACAAACAAAAATCACCAAAACCAAAAGAAATCACAATCACAATGCAAAATATGTTAAAATCATCTGAAGTATTTCCATTTACTTGACTGAGCTTTAGATCAACCCAGTGAGAAAAGTCTTTCTCAAGAGGTTATGTCCCTCTGAGCCTGAAAAATGTTAGTTATTTAGCATTATACTAAGATTATCATAATAAAAACATAATGAAATGTTGATTGCATAGTATGATAGTAAAAACAAGGAGCCAGCTCTCAGTTTGCTACCAGTGATCAGATGGATGTTCTAGCCTGGATGTCGCACTGCCACGGGCTCGAGATTCAATTCCCAAACCACAAACAATTTCTTAAGCTCATTGAGGAGGCTGGCTTTTCTTACTTTCCTCCCTTTCCTGCACATTTTCTATCTGTTGTGGACTACTGTTCATGGCTATGAAAAACAGAATGTTTGGTATAACATAGAAAATACTCAGAACTCTCACCAGCCTTCTATGCAAGGGCTGTGAATATTGTGAATAGCCCTTTTGATGTTAGGGTAGGCCTTTCAAGGTCACATGACTTTTTAAAAAACATGGTTATAAGTTTTCTTTCATATGGTAAAAAGGCGTTACCTACAGAGTATATATCTGGATAGCATATAACCATAACCAACAATTATTTCTGCAACCTGACAGCAAAAGCCACCTTTCAAAACAAACGTATCCCCTCCTCCATTTTTTTTTGATGTCCAAACCTTTTCCTTAGAGAATTCCTGAACTAAAAATTTGCAGGTCAAACAGAAGCTCATTTAAAATACAAAATACAGGATGTAAGTAATGCAAATCAATTAACCTTGAATAAAGGACTGAGCTTATCTGTGAAAAATCTATTCCTGACCAAAAACTAAAAAAAATAGTGATTGACTGTAATGTGGCCCCTTATCCAAATTCACAAAATCTGCCTTATTTTCTTGACAACTCTCTTATTTGAGCTGTATAATAAGTCTCCTTTTCACTCACTGTCACTTTCTGGGAACAGCTCTAATTCTGGCAGCTCTGTGGCAAGGACATCTTGTACGTGTACCACCTCAAGGCTGCTCGCCACGAAAACTCAAAACTAAGAGACTAGTCTGTTTTTGCTCCCATCCCAGCTTCTGACTCACAGATCCCAGGGGAAATCAAGCTAAGGCTGGCAAGGAAGCAGGGCATGGGTGGGAAGGGGAAGGGATATAGCTGCTAGCGTCTTACACACTGCCCCACCAGAAGTGCAGAAGGGCTCAGCAGAAACCGTGGCAGAGGCTGCTGCTGTCAACAGCATTGACACTTCTGGTTAGAAACTACCTTAAAACAGTGTCCACTAGGGTGAACTGCAGTGACACAGGTCGGTCTGTGGGTACTCAGTGGCTCTGAGGGTGACCAGCTGGTCCACCACACAGCAACAGGCAGCAGGCTGCATCCTTGGTTGTGCTGCACTGCTGCACTTCCCCAGTCCTCCTCCTCCATTGCCACCTCAGCCCACCTGCTGTGAGAAGAAACAGCTCGCCTTACACTGAAAGCAAACTACTGACAGGGATTTAAATGGCTCAGCCACAAAAAAAAAGCTCTCCCCATAAGGACACTCATTTCCTCACAGGAAAGTTAGCAGGCCTCTTGAGTGTCCCTGATAAGAATGATGAGTTAACAGTCATCCTTTCCTTCTTGGCTTGAGACTAGGTGCATCTCAATCCCATTTACTTGGTTTTCAAAACCAGATGCTTTCAAGGCAAATCCAAAACATTACGAATCTGTGCTTTCCAAGTGTCTGATTTTGTGTACATATTTTTCATCTTGCACTATTTGTCTACTTGAGAACAGCCCTTCATCTTTCCCAAAAGCACTGATTTCATTCACTCTCTACTATGTGCACAATTACTGGCTCTGGGCACATTTGTGACAAATGAAAAATGTTCACTTAAAAGATGCTTTCCAAATCAGACTCACTAGCAAAATGATGTAAGTTAAGGCAAACAGTAAATACCATTCACATGCTCCCTACAGCCTAGTAGAAAGTCTTACAATGTGTCTGCTGACCACAGTAGGAGAGCACTCAGTGTCAGACCACAATAACCCTCCTTTCTGACAAAACATCCCAGTAAATCCAGGATAACTGACTGGTTCACCTGGTGGTGCAGAGGAATACAAGGTAAAAAAGCATGCTGTCCTTTGCTGCACAGGAGAAACGCTGAAGATCCCCTACATCCCTTGACAATTCTTGACAATGTGGCATCATTACCTGCCCCACTTTTCCGACAGTACCACCCCATGTTACTTTATACCACTTCCTTGTCACAAGTAAAATCACTCTGGAAGAAAGGATGACAAAGACTGAGGCATGCATACAGCAATGTTGGGTGCTAGACAGACCTGTGTCTATGCCTGGAGACATCTCTTAGCGCAATGCTGCATCAGTGTTACGTGCTGCAGCTCAAGCAAAGGCTGTACTAGCTATGAGTACTGAATCACAGAACTAAAATATTTAGATTTATAATGTCATTGCCTTTCTGTGCCTATAAATCTCTGAAAGGTGAGGAGCAGAGAACAGATAGATAGGGCTATTGTAACAGGAGTAACCATCAGGAAAGAACCTGGGCTCCTCAGATATAAGCCTGCCATGTTATCTTAAAACTGATTGATGGTTTCAGCTTGATCTTCCATCTGTACAAAGGGTGGGGGTGGGGGGACAAAGTAATCATCTTCTGTAAGAATGATTCTACAAACATTTGTATTTAGGAGTCCTGGAAGGATTTTATTTTGTCACATGCTTAACCACCATGAGGAAAATACTTTATGCTTCATAATCAGAATGATATTTCAAATACCGGGAATTGTTCCCTCCTACCCCTTTTTATATTAATCTAGTACTGATTCCTTGTGTGAGATAAGACATATGCTGCTTTTTGAACTTCAAAAACATGAGTAATTTGAATATTCCAAGATCACTACGAGTTTTTTCTCCACACATAAAATAGTTCAGACCAATGAACTGGTTTTGTTCAAAAAGTTAAAAAAAAGTGATAATTGGAGAAAATGAGGAAAAATCAGTATTAGAAGTGATTCTTATGCACATGTTAAGTAGCTAAAAGCACCAGCTTAGAGTTGAAAGTCTATGAACGGTAATGAAAACAAGCAACTTTAAGGGTAACAACTACCTTTCTTCCACTTTAAATAAGCACAGCACTCCATCCACTTGAATGCACAGAATGCAGATCTCCAACTAGAAAATCTGCATTTGTTGAAGAAAGGCTCTTTCCTACACACCAGCAAAAACCAAGGGGCTGGCAGAGGTGTATCAAACCAGACCTAAGTGCGCTCTCCCTTCAGAGAGCAGTCTGGCAGAACGCGCCTGGGAGAGCACCGAGCAAACACAGCAGTTAGAAAAGGAAAAAAAAGAGCATCCGAAGAGAAAGACATGCATTGCTTAATATACTAAAACAACAGCCAGGGCTGGGTTTCGGCTGTACAACCCATATGTGCCCCCTCTCTCCTCCCTCCCCCCCGACTTTTTCCCCAGTTACCCACAGTGTGTGCAGAGTTGGGAGCTGGTCTCTCACACCTCACCTCTCCTCCTCTGTGTAAGGGTCCCGCTTACCGATATGCTGAGAAGCAATTGTTGAATGTTGCAGTGTTTAGTTTTTCAGGAAATTAAGTCTGAAGCACACTTTCCTTTGCCTTAAAGGGAATGCGTACTCCTGACACATCAGCAGGCAGGGAGCCCAGAGGTTGCTACAGAGAATTTATTTATACTCATTTGGAATTTCCTGACAAAATCCTAGCCCGCCTGCCAGCCCAGCAGCCAGCGCAGCTCAGCACCAGTGTTTTCCTTCACGTCATTTCAGATGGTGCTCAGTGCCTCAGGCTGCTGCTGCTCCTCTCAGGGGTTAAATGCATGAAATGGTCAGAAGGACAAATGGAACCATACCAAACTGTACACTGGGGAAAAAAAAGAAAAAAGAAAAAAAAAATATTTTCCTCTAATGAAGACAGATTTAATCCCCCAAAGAGAATTAAAAGTTCAGGTGACTTCTCTCCTACCCACTCTCTCTCCCAAAGCCCTTCGCCCCTTGCCCCCCTTGTTCCTCACTCCCACGTGTGCACAGGGAGCACAGAAAAGTTCATTGATATAATTTGGCCAGAACAATTACATCTGTTGTAACTAGCGCTGCCTGCAAATCTGCCTGTTACATTCAATCTGTTTTTGTTTACTCCTCTCAAATGCAATTTATAACTTGAGGGATAAAAATAAAAACTTGATAAAGTTGCACAATCTTCTCTTCTCTGAAACATGGTCAAAGTACATGAGATCTTTTATGCTAGTACAAGCACTTTTGAAATAATGCACAAATATTTGACTTTTCCATATGAAATGTTCTTGTTTCCATGAACATGAAGTGTAACTCAAGGAAAGAGAACTAGAACTCCAGATGCAAAAAATAAATAATAATAATAATAATAATAATAAAACCTTCTCAGCATCATACAAAGACTCTCAAGGGCCTCAGCTCAATCTCCCTGCACCGCTGCTTACAGTAACAGTGGCTGTACTATAGCCAAACAAGGACTGCAAAAGTAAACAGGCAATTGGAGAGATTAATTTAACAACTATAACAGTCCTAAGACTCCATGGGGCTAAAGGAAATGAGGTGTTACTACACCTTCCATCCAGATTCCCAAGAACAATAAAAAAAATAAATAAATGAAATAATGGCATGAATTGCTGAAATAATTTCCAAAATCACAGCCAACTGAGAGAGCTTTGCTTGACTGAGAGAGAAGTGGGATCTTGCACTGAAGTGACAGGAGATGTCCAAGTCCTTCATGGTACCTTCAGCTAAAATGTCACAGACTTCCAACAAAAATGTTTTCTGAACACTGCTAGCCATGGAAATTTTCAGAGACATGTCTAGTGGCTTCAGTGGTATTTAGTATGAAGCAAAGTAGTATTTAATACTGTCAGACATTAGCTTTTGGACACTGCAGAATCACAGAATGGTTTGGGTTGGAAGAGACCTTAAAGACCATATAGGTCCAGCCCCCGCTGCCACGGGCAGGGACACCTCCCAGTGGAGCAGGTTGCTCAAAGCCCCATCCAGCCTGTCCTTAAACACCTCCAGGGATGGGGCACCTTGTCCTATTCCTACACTCCCTGACAAAGAGTTCCTGAAGGCCCCCTTTAGGTACTGAAAGGCCACTGTAAGGTCTTCCTGAAGCCTTCTCTTCTCCAGGCTGAACAGCACTAGCTACCTCAGCCTGTCTTCACAGAGAGGTGCTCCAGCCCCTTGATCATCCTTATGGCCCTCTTCTAGACTCACTCCAACAGGTCCATGTCATTCTTGTACTGGGCACTCCCCAGCTGAATGCAGTGCCCCAGGTGTGGTCGCGCAAGAACTGGGCCCTCTTTTCTAGTTGATTTTATGTTCACTTCCTTGAATTGTAAGACATTCATGCATGTACATAAGAGCTCCAACGGACAGTCACTCCAAAGAGGGGCTCTAGATTTGGCCATCTTGTTACACCTATGGATCAAAGAGGTGCTGAATTTTAAGTGAACTTGGTTTGATTTAATTGCTGCTCTAACTACCCCATCCACAGAAAAAACAGCTCTGCATAAACAATTCCTTGGGAACATTTTCCAGCCATGCTTTGAAATTTCTTGTACAGAACAGAAGAATTCTAGGGTAGCTGAAACTCAACCCATGATTTCTGTTGAGAGAAACAAAAGCACCTCACAGCAAGTAACAGTGGTGCACAGCAGATCTCAGCGTTACTGCCAGCCTCCTTAGTTTGATCAGTAGGTTCTTCACACTGGCACGGGAAGAACAGGAAAATGCATATCTAGTTTTCTGCTGGGAAATAAACATGACATCCAGGATAAAACTATGAGAATACAATGTACAGCTAAAATGTTTCTCTTAGGGTGTTGCTGAAACAGGGTAGAAGAAAAAATAAAAACATTTCATGATTTCATTTTTCTTGAGGAGAGGAGAGCAGAGCAGAGCAGAGCAGAGGAAAAAAAAAAAAAAGAAAAAAGAAAGGAAAGAAAGAAAAGAAAGAAGGACAGAGAGAAAGAGAGAGTGAAAAAAGAGATGCCTTGTTTGGGAAGAAAAAATTTTAGCAGCTATCTCTCCACGTGCACCATGTGTTTATTGTTACTTCGTGGTTTCAAGGGCTTGACATCTGAAAGAGCCCTGCATCAAGTCGCGCACCATCAGAGGACTCTCCTCTAAGCTCAGGCTGAGAAATACCTGCCATAAATGCAAGCAAGAACCCAGAATGTGTATCAGCATTTTGTCCCTAGTCCAGCAAGTCAAACATGGAGGCACATGTCTGGGTTGGCCCCAATAAGCCTGAAGGCAAAAGAGCACACGCATATTTATTCTCTTGGCCTTTGAGACCATTATGGTGCCAAATAAACTCATTCAGCTACTGTTTACAGTAGAAACAAAACTGAGGTCAGCTCCCCAGTGACCAAAAAACCTGACGTGGTCTGCAGCAGAACAAATGCAAGATTTGGTGTACGGGCAGCCATCCAGCTGGTAAATTCTTATCTAAAAAGCAGGTTATTTCACACCCTGTTTGAAAACAAAAGGCAGAGAAGGCATAATGGATCTGGGAAAGACAAAGGACATGGAAGAAATGGAGTCCTTGAAACACTTGCCTCCAAGAGGCCACTTCCTCAGCACCGAAGTAGCTCTGCATGGAAGGAATGAAGTAACCTGCCCCAACACAATGGCCAGGGCTAAGGGCAGAGATGGTGCCCAGAGCTTACCTAGCGTGGCCCCATACAGCCTGGTTTATGTTCATACCCCAAAACCACAGCTTTTGCATTTTGTGGAGGGATATATATTTTTGTTTGTTTCTATTTGTTTAATTGTTGTTGTTGGTTTTTGTTTGGTTGGTTTTGGTTGGTTGGTTGGTTTTGGCAGACTTTCTCAGCTAGTCTCTGTTGAACAGTTCAAAGCTAATTGGCTATGGCCAGAGGTCAGACCCAAGACCCATCTGTCCTACTCACCTTCTCCTCCCTTGCAGATGCAACTGGAAGGACATATGAATAAAACAAACATACAGAAATATTTATTGTCTCGGTTTACAGAAACCCACACCTTGGAGACTTCCTGAGTTGTGGGGGCTAAAATGGGACCTGCTTCCAGCATCAAATGTGTTTTTGCAAGATGGCTAGAGGTATTCAATAACTGGATTCAAAATGCCAGACTGCAGTTGATGTATCAGTATTACAAGGAGATCTCCTGGTCAAGTGCATGGAGATAAAGCTATGGATGATTAATCTGACCTAGTGACTACTCATTGCTCAAAACAATGAAAGGCTATGGAAGCTACAAAGTTCCCTCAGTAGTTAGCATCTAACCAGAGAGAGGATGCAACTGAAACATTTACTTCACGTAATCATTAAATGTCCACCTGGTTTAACATAACTAAGAAAGAATTTCAGCGACTTGGTTTTTCACAGATCACAATGCAAGTCCAGTGACCTCTAGTCATGTCCTAATATGACTGACTGGAAAAGTTTATGCGAAAGAAATCTTTTTTTTTTTTTTTTCTTTGAGACAGATGTGATTACGCATACTTTCTTGTTGTTATTCAGGTTAGAACTGAGTGAGCTAGCAACTTGGCTTGCAAATCCCAGCAGGGCTGTACACATCAGTTTTGCTTTCCCATTTTGCAGAGATGAAAGTGAATGACACATTGAACATGAACACAAGAGAAAATAAAAATTAATGGATATAAAAGAAAGAAATGCATTCTCAAATCCTGAAATACGTGTATGGGCCTCTCATGCCCCAAAGATGCAAAGTGAACCTCTGCCTGTTGGGAACTCAAATGCAGGTGTCAGCCTAGCTATTGTCTCCAGGTGCATTGTGAAAACAGCAGACTGAGTCATTCTGGGTCAGGTGTCCAATTCTGTCAGCACGGAAAGTGTCCCAGTCCTACAGTGTCACCCCCAGCTTCCTCGGCTGAGCAGAGGCAGGAGTGGGGGAAGGAATTCACAGCTTTGCCAGAGAGATGACACAAGCTGGTTTTGGGGATCTCTTTGCTTCCTTCCCTCTTGGATCAATATTCCACAATAAAACACCATGGGTTTACAGTAACAATTGTTAATCCAGAAATACTGCACTTCCACCCACAATAACATACTGACTATACAAAAGGCTGGGGCAGGGAAAAGAGCCACACAAAATGTGGAGGATAAAAAGCATGTGACACAACGTAAATAATGAGGACCTATGGACAAGACTACACGTCTGCTATTAACATACCGTGTAAACTGATGAACAGTGGGCTCCACTGCTCCTGGTGTCCTGCTCTACAGGGATCTGAGGCGGTCTGGCTGAGCCACGCACTTGCCACTTGAGTCTTGGTATCTTTACAACTTTGCAAAGGGAGAATAATTTTCCCAGAATTGTTAACTGTGTTTTCCACAGCACTCAAGGCAGGTTGAGAGTGAAGGCTCTGATCTTTAAGGGCAGTCCATACCTGTGGGGGGTGGTGGTAGTCAGGGATCAGAAAGGAAAGGAGGAGCATCCTAGATGGCAGACACCCTTGTCTGAGAGCAAAGGAAGTGAAAAGGACTGTAACTAATGATGGCAAGAGAGAATGGGGAAAATCTAAAGGGCGATGCAGTGGATGCACAGCCTCATGAGCACAATCAAGTATTGGTAAGCTTAAAACCTGTGTAACAGCCATCTATCTCCATGAAGCGAAACAGAAGACAGGAGCAGAAATGAATGATTCTAATTTACACTTTAAACAGAAAAACATACCCATCTAAAGTTAAGAATCACAATTTCTTCTTTGGGAAGAATGGAAAGGAAAGGGAGAAAAGGTTTAACCAAGGACTTCTTGAAGTAAAAAGAATAATATTTAAAAATCCTCATAATCCCTTAAAATGACTTCTCTGATCTAGCCTTTGGGCTTTTATCACATGCAAATGTCAGTCTACTTTTCTAACCACAACCATGCATGTTATTGTACTTGTACTGCTTTTTTTTTTTTTTAAGCTGCACATTTTCGATTTGTCAAGTAGCATACATGAGACCTTAAAATTTGGCCTGTTTGCTAGGATTAGACCTGAAATTCCAGTGACAGCAGTGAAGTTGCACAAGCGCACTTTGCTTTTATTATTAAATCTTCTGCAACACATACAGTGCTGCTCCAGGCAGAGGGGTTGGTTTTGTGTAGAGATGGCAGGAAAGGGGCTAGGAGTACATCAACAAACATGCCCCTCAGCAAAAAATGACTGCTCTAGACCAGCAATGTCTGGTTTACATAGGGAGAACAATCTGTTCCCAATTATCAGTTAATTTGATCCTCACCCTAATCTGACCAAACCTTCAAACCAAGCTATTAGAAACAGTATCCACACCCTCCCTCTCTCTTGTCCTCCAGAGCAGTCCTTTCAAATAAGTACTGAAGGGCAATAAGGGAGCATCACAGACAGGACCCATATGTTGAAGGAAAGTGAAAATATTGTCATGTAGAAAAAAATATCTAGGAATGCATAAATGAAAATCCAGAAGACTTAATTACATAAAACATGTATTACAATATGAGATAACTAGGGAGGAGAAGTCAAGCAAGAAAAGGGAAGGGCTGTGAGGGGGCAAGGGTCACATTACAGCTTCTACAAGGAAGTAGGGAAGGAGGTGAGTGGAGAAGGATGTACTGAGAGGATAAAGGAGGACAATGGGATCACACACAGCTTCCTCTGCACATCTGAGCACTTGGTTCTGTTTTCAATGTCTGTGTGAAGAATCAGGTGAAGAAAAAACCTCAGCATATGCCATGAAGAATTTTTAAAAAGATAGAGACATGGGAGGTGGAGAGCCCTGTTTGTGCATGGTGGATCTGCGAAACCTCATGTGCTGCAAGGTGCATCTGACAGTGGAAGTCAACCACTGGATTCAATCAATATGGTAAGTGCAATTTCCGGATGAAATCAGAGGGAACTGAAGGAAGAAAGGGGAGGAGGGCACACTTCGTTGTGTCAGCTCAGAGCTGGTCACCTGGGGACACCCTGGCAGGAATCTGCATGCTGCCAACAAGGGGAATCGTGTTTCCAGAGGAAGGAAATGGAGATGGAGCAGGATGCCAACGTGGGCAGCATGAGCACTCCCTCAGCCCCTAGGCCTGCTGTGAAAACATGATACAGGAAGGGCTGCCTTTCTGTCATTTCCAACCCAAAGCCTAACAAATGGCACAAAAAGGGGGAGGAGCAAGCTAGCCTCTGTGAAAAGCTTCCCAAGGACTTTTCCTCCAGCAGAAACTCTTCTGCAAGGAACATGTCTAAACACAGGCATTCACCAACAGAAGACAACCAGCTGTAATCGAGCTATTCCCATCCAAGACATTTCCCTGGAGGACTGTACGCTTTTAAAGGCTACAAAATCCCCTCCCTTCCCCAGGGACACCAGGTACTCTTAAGTTTCATACACATTGTTTCCAAAGTGCATTCTGCAGGAGAATCTGGGATGGAAGTGGGAAATACCGCAAAACAGTTTTGAAGACAAGATGTACTCTTGTAGGTAAAATGGCCGTAGGGTGATTTGCTGAGTTGTACACTTCTATGTACCTTGAGAACTGAGGGGAGGGAAGGATGAGGATGGAGAGAGGATAATTTTTCAAAGCTAGAAAGTTTGTTCTTGCGTTTTTCTTGTGACACAAGCCTACCCCAATACTGGTGCTTGGCCCTCAGCCAAGCCCCACAGGCTGCTTCTCTGCATGCCCACCTCCCACCAGACAGCCATTAGATCAGTGCAAAGTAGTGACCTTCATTACAAGACCTGAGGGCTTTTATTGCTGAATGTCTGGAGTTGGAAGGGACCTCTGGAGGTCACCTAGTCCAACCCCCCTGCTCAAGCAGGGTCACCTGAAGCAGGTGGCAACTGTTAACTCCACCAACTCAGTGAGATTACAGGGTACTACAAACAGCAAGGCAGACTGTTTAGACCCTTGAGCACTGGCTTTAAAATGAAAGATCAGCACCCCTTTTTGCCTCTAGGGGTGCAGAGAGCACTCATTTCCACAGGCAGCAGAAGCAGGCCACATGAGAAGGTCCACGTACAGCTGATGCAAGTACATCTCAGCAGCTCAGGCACTAGGAAAGTGTGCACTGCTCCATGAGCAAGCCTGCATCAGAGATGAATGAAAAAAGTCTTCTGTCTAGGTGAGATGCCAGAAGCTCCTAGGAAGCTGCAGCAGATAATCCCGAACAAGACAGACATGACTACAAGAACTGCAGTTATCTCTGCACACAAGACAGACCTATTAAATCTCTTCTGTTTCTCATCATGCTTCGTCCTTCTGCAAGGCATCACCATCTTCACTTGGCTTTCTGTCTTGGGCCATCTGCTTGCCACCCCATCCAATTGCCATTTCTAAGAACTGGACTATCCAGAGGGCACCTTAGCAAGGCTGCTACACCCTCAGCTCCTAACCACACTGTTTTACTCTATCCTTTCAGAGTTCTTCCTGCTCTTGTCCCTTCTGTCAGACTCCAAGATCAGGCCTGAAGGGCATTCTTCAAGCAACAAGTCCCATGGAAAAGAAGGTATATGATCCCTGCTCCTCTAGGGTCTGATAAAAGCCACTAGGTTGGGCAAATGCAAGTCAGTGTTATTTTCAACCATTCTGTTGTGGCAGCATTGCAACCTTGGATTACAGGTATCAACTAGCAGCTGCAGAAGAAACAATTATTAATTCAAGTAGAAAGTTGGCACTGGCTGTGAGATCGTGTGCTGCATCTCCAGCCATCTGTCCTTAAGGCAGATCTGGCATCAGTAAGCGTACTGCAGCATACCGATGGAAATTTTGATACGCTTTATGATATAAAGCTGATGTGAAATCACTCGAGGCTCACTCACCCTTCACCCCACAGATTTCAAGGTCCCACCCTCGCTTGTTTTTAAATACTGGGCACCACCAGGGTGACTCACTAGGCGAGGCAGGAGCAGTGCAGCAGCAACAGCCCCACACACCATCTGCCCATGCAGAAAGCACAAGGCTACGTGGCAATCCAGCAGGCTCTCTCAATGGCACATGTCCCACCAGCTACCAAAGCACACCTTCCACGTGCACGTGTCCCTGTTAGCTCTGATGGGGAACAGATGTAGCTCTGGAGTAGGGAGCATGGTAGGGCAGCAAGCTCTGGGTTAAGCAGACTCTCACTGCAGTCCTGACCCAACCAAATTGCCAAATAAAAGCTGTGTCAGGCTAGCTGAGCAATCAGCAATTCCAGTTGCTACTTCTGTAGCTCACTGCTGTAAATTTCCATTTATTAACTGAGAGTCGATGAAAACCAGTGGATATTCAGCTAAAATTAGTTGCACAGGTAAAGTTCTGGTGCGTGGCACTATCTTCTTTAGGGTACACTTCAGCTCATGAGGCTGGGAACATGCAAAAAATCCATGCACGTTGCCAAAGATTATTTGCATCAAAAATCAAATTATAGAAGAGACTCTAACTCAAACAGATCTGTAACTACAAATGTGTCTAGAAAGGTTTGGTAAGAACCTTACAAATTAATGCAGAGGATGAGTATGATAAAAGCATTTACTCTCAGCAAGTATACATATATGCAGAGTAACTTTGCACATGTGAAATAATCAGAGGGACAACGGGCTCCAGCAGTGAGACTAACACTCAAAAATGGTTTATGTCCACCACCAAATCCCCTGCAGCCCCACAGTCTCAGCTGCTCTCTGTATTGGCTGTGGCCACCAGAGCCTGCTAGAGGTCACATCTTGTCCAGGAGGCTGGACTCTACCTCCGAAGCTCCTGTCCACAGGCACTTGGTGCCCACACACTGGCTGCTTCAGGGAAGAAGGAGACAGCAGCAATTCCTTGCTTTATGGATGTGAAGAGAACAATGACAGTGATGGTGACCTGCTGTGATGCCAACAGCTTTGGGGACCGTGTGCCAATCTGAAGGAGGTAAAGAATAGAGGCAAGTTAAACACACAGTTCAAATGAACCTGTGTGAGGAGGAGTACGCTCTTATGAGCAAAAGTATGTACAAAGTGGGATAGAAAGGCATGAAAACAAACCCAAATCCTGAAAACAGAGTGAGAGGGAAGGCAGAGAGGAAAGGGAGAAAAGAGAAAGGATGAAGAAGAGAAGACCTCAGATGCCACGTTCAGGAAACAATATGCATCTGCTTTACAGCAAAGTGAAGAAAGGGTTTGTGCAACAGCCTTGTTATACTGACCCCTGCAGTCCATCCTACTGAAGAAAACTGGAAAAGCTTTTCTTCCATAATTTATTTTATTTTATTTTTTTTTATTTTCTTGTTAGAGAGATGACTGACAATTCTGCAAGCTCGGGATACAGAGCATGAGGTGCTTAGGGAAGTCAAATAAAACAGATGTTTTCATTACTGTTAGAAACAAATAAGGTTTTTAATCTTTATCTTTGTAAATCAGTTTCCTATGTTTGTTTTGCCACTTCCTTGTTTTCTACAGCAGAGTTAATGGAATTGCAGTGGAATTTCACACCATTCAGTGCCTTTGAAAACAAAGTTTCAGCAAATCAAGTATTAGTGAAAAAATATTAAAATCCAGCCAACATTATTTGCAAACTGCCAGGTAAGTTCCAGACAGGTGGTTCACTGTGCTTTTCATAGCTGACTGGGTGGGCTTTCTGCAGATACCACTTACAAAAACATTTGCACAGCCTCATTAGATAGATGATTTATGCATTAGTCCTAGCAAGCACAGAAGCTAACAATTACTGGAAGTTTCACCCAGCAGTTAATGAAGACACTAATGTTATTTTGAAAAATAATCACTTTTTTATTTTTTTATTTTTATTTTTTTTGTCTTGTGCAAAGAGAAATTACTTAATATTATGTACCAAAACAAGGCCAGCCTCCCAGTAGCTCCTCACAGACATTTCCCAGCTCCTGCTGCAGCTCCCTGTATGAGTGCATGGCAGGCTCTGGACTTCTACAGCGGTGCTTAAACCTGAGTTTACTGGACTGAGACACTGGGGCAGACTCAAAGCAGCAAACAGTGTGAATACTCAGCACATAACCAATAAAATGAAGCAACTTTTTTTCCTCAAGTGCCAATCTATCACCCGTGTTAGAGAGACCTAACCTATTTTCCAAGGAGAGAGAAAAAAGTTGAGAGAGCCTACTCCCAACACCAGAACCAAATCTACATTTTCCAAAATGCAAAGACACAAAACAAACATGCTTGCAGCTGAAAGAAATACAGTTCACTACAAGATGTCTGTGCAGTGAAATCAGGAACAGAGTGATAAAACTAAGTTCGTAATTCAGCAGAAAGCAAAACTATTGACAAACAGCAATAAAGTCTAAATCACGGTCTATGTTATTTATTAGCCACATTTAAAGTACATGTCTTCGCTGAAATATGCAAGAGGCAGTGAAAATTATGATCACCGCTTTCATGATAAAGTCATTACTTGCTTTGTAGCTTATCTCACATGCATACTCACTGAAAATATTTACAGCAAATGTACTTCCAAGAAACATCCTTTAAAAAGTTCTCTATACAAATGCAAAATAGTTTAATTCCTTCCTGCAAACGATTTCCAAATTCAAGCATTCCTCTTTAGATTTTATCTGCAGCAGCAGCAGTCCATTTAGGCTTGTATAATGAAAAAAAATTTACCGAAATGTCAGAGAGGCATAATCATTTAACAGTGCAGGTACTCACATTCTCGAGTTAACCAAAGCAAACCACTGCTCCTTAGTCACCTCATACTCGAATGCGGCTGAACATGTGGTCAAACTTGCCAAAATATTCAAGTAACATACGCAGCTTAGCAGTCCGTAACAAGTCTTTCTAGTTCTTTTTCCTGTTGCTGATTGATTCAGCCAGTGAAGAAAACACCACCCCAGAAGTTTGTCTTTCCACTCTTAGAGCTCCATGCAATTAAGCAGCTTGCTTCAGTACCTCCAACGCCCAAATCAGCTCCTGCTCATCCAAAGGCATTCTCTCCCAGACAGCTCAGCAGGATAACAAATCACACGTATTTGCAGCCCAATAGTTTGTCCATTATGAAATGCTAAGGATTTGGAGACGCAGGCGTACATAGCTGCACACATAGCTGCATGTTAGAACGCTGGCCTGAAGGGTTTGTAAAGCCAACAAGTCCTGACAGCCTCTGCAAAATGTTGTCCAATTTCGTTTTGAATTAAATACTTGCAATTCATTATAGCGTCTTTCTGCGATTAAGGGAACAAACAGCTTCTATCCTGCAAGAAGTCTTGTTTGCATAACAATCCTGAAACTAAAACTTCATCTTGCATTAACACATCCCCTGTACAAACATTTAGCTTTTTTACACTTAAATATCGTATATAAACTTTTCCATTAAACAGTCCTACTGCAGGGGGAAAAATTAGTAAACCAATCAGTAACAGTTCATGCACAACTTTTCCTTCCTTCTAAGCAGAGGAAATTGTTCTGCATGACTTAAGTTTAAAGCATACTACTAAAAAAAAAAGGCAAATTATATGGGGAGTAGAGGGGGACAAGAAATAAGCAGCTATGGGTGAGTCACACAACAGACATTTTGAAGTCTCCCTTCTCAAAAAGATTACAAAAGAATAGAGTTTTTTTAGAGAATGTTACCTCTAATTATATAAAAGTATGGAATGGTAATGGAGGAGGGAGAAAACATCCTTTTTCAAGACTTAGTAGCATTGGTAAATTCAGTCTTGAATCAGCAATAGAAAATGGTAACTTCAATATTTTCGTATAATTCCCACTGGCCTTTAAAAAGAGATTCCTTGTTTTGCTTAATTGCAGATAATGAGACTCCATATTTCTAATTTCCCACACCCAAAATACTTTAATCTCTTGCACTAATTATAAAAATTCTATAGTGAGCATATCCAATAATTTAGGATTAGTTTCCATGACAGAACATACTTGCTAATGAGGCCGGTGCTAAAATCTTCCAGATAAGCCAATTTTTAACATTTACGTGTCAGGATCCAGTGAATATAATTTGAACATGAACCTTAGCAATAAAAAAAGCTGAAGTTTTTGTACATACGCATAACAAAAGAGGTATTTAATGTTCTTCTTCAGGATGTTTAGATTGATCCCAGCCACCCCAGCCTGTATTGATAAATCCATTTCCCACCATACCTACATTAAGAGGTCTCAAAAGAGCACACACAAGCTCCTGCCATGCACTTGAAATTTTCCATATAATCCCCCTGTAGATGCCTGGGCTTTAGTGGGCTGAAGTTATGTTTGGGTAGCGATCAGGAGAACAGGAAAATATTGACACAACTGCAAGAGGAACACCACTACCGCACTTTTATCGGTCATTCTGCAATCTCTGCCCTTTCCTGACCTACGAGGCCTTCTCAGCAACCTTTGAACATGACAAGCAATCTGCTTCAGAGTATCACCCAACCAAAACAGACATCTCAGTAGCTTCTTGAAATAATGAAAAACTCCTCTTGACATTGCTTGCTTAGAACCAACAGAGTAAATTAAAATTAGCCAAACCCATAGGGGTGATCAGGATGGGCTGCATATTCAATGCAAAAGAACTGGTTAATCTCACAAAGCAGCTATGGGCACTAGATAACCACCAGACAACCTCTTACAGTACACCCCCAGGCCTCTCCGAGTCTGGTTTAAGCCTGTGTAGGTCCATGGAAGTGGATGGTGCTTCATGCTGACAGACTGAGATGCCATCCCTTGCACATTTGCAAACAAATTTCCACATTTTAAACATATAAATGTTTAATTTTTGTTTTTAACAAAAACATATAACATATGTTTTTATATAACATAACATATAAATGTTTTAATTTTTTAAATGTTTAATTAAACATATAAATGTTTAACCTATAGAATATAGGTTATTGGGTGGATGGGGACATAGGGGTAGGATGGACAGACCCTGGTTGACCAGGAAATTACTTTTCAGTGTTTAGTTTTGACTGCTGCTGCTTCCCCTTTCTGCTGCTTTCACAATGTAAGGAAAAGGCAAGCCAGAAAATGTAATGATCCGAAGTGGGAAAAGCATTCCCAATTAGTTACCTGCAGCACTGCCGTTAGTATTTGCTGGGTAGGCCATGTCTGCTCAGTGACACATCCAGAGCAAGGTTGTTAGCTGTCATGCAAATGTCATGCATCAAGTCCAACCAGACATGCAACCTGAAACAAATGAGAA
This sequence comes from Anas platyrhynchos, assembly GCF_047663525.1. Lineage (NCBI taxonomy): Eukaryota > Metazoa > Chordata > Aves > Anseriformes > Anatidae > Anas > Anas platyrhynchos. The sequence goes on along the minus strand of NC_092621.1, from coordinate 28,359,845 downwards.
GAAGGCAGTTAAAAATGTGCAGTTTTAGAAGTTAAGTGCATTAAGCAGTGGATATTTTCAAGTGTTAAAGTCTCACCTTCAGTACAAATTTAACCACAGCAGTCACTCACATTGTATTTCTCTTAATAAGCCTCAGCTCTCACATAACCCAGAGCTACCTTTTTTTTTTTTTTTTTTTTTTTTTTTTCCCCCTACCCTGAGCTTTTCAGCTTTCTTCTCTAGCTTCCTTTGTACCACAACAGATTCCTCCAATTTGCTGGCATACATGAAGTTTCAGACAATCCTGTGGCTTATAGAAATGGGATTAGAGGGTGCTAAGTAAAGGGCACTTACAGAAGAGCTGCTACCACATCTGTACCAATGCAGCTGCATCAGTGCTGGACTGGTTATCCTTTCTAAGCTCTGGTGTCCCCACAGCAGAAGTGAGGGTAGAAGATAAGCACCATAGAGACATCCAAGGCAAGCCTGAGCATCCCTGTGCCATGATAAACCACTTGGCTGATGGCTACCATGTGGAACCAGCATACTGACACGGGGGGCCCAGAGCTGGCACGGACTCCAGGCCTGGAAGATGCACAACTACCTGCAACACCCATCCCTTGCAGGTCTCTGTGGTAACACCTCTGATATTCACATGCTTTGTTTTCAGCACCCATGCAACAGACTCAGCAGGGGCCCGTGAGCTCCATCCATGGGGAGCTGCATGGAGAGGCAGAGCCTGCCTGAAGCTCAGGCTGCAGGTGCACGGAGAAGACGCTGCTGCCCTGGGTGGGTGGATGCAGAACAGAAGCCAAACAAGAGGTAGAAGCAAAACTGGCAGCAGTTTTGCAGCTACCTGGCTGCCAGTTAGCTCTGCAAGGCCAGCCTTGCTGGGTCCTTAGCAGGGTTCCTGCTACTCCTCTCCTGCCCACTGCAAAGCAGTCTGCTTGCAGCCCTTATCCTCAGACCAACAGAATTTAACTCAGCCTGTACTGCTGAGAAGCTTCCTCTTGGCTCCAGTTCAAGCTTTCTACAGTCCAAACAGCATTTAGCTTTTTTGACTCAAAGATGGAGCTCATGTGTATCAAGAACACCCTGCTTCTATGATCCCAGTCTGACTTACTCTGACAGGTCCTTGACAAACCTGTCACATTTTTCCAATTATATTTGATTTGGCTCTGACAGTATGTGCATGGAAGTATTTAAGAGGTAAGCAGATTAGCCAAGGAATAGAAAATCCAGAAAAGAATTAGTGCGAACAATGTGCATGCTGAGTCAAAGATACACCAGCTGACAGAGAAGCCAGTTGTCTCTCACAAGTGACAGCACTCCATCACAAGGGATGACACAGCTTAGCTCTCCCCTTCTGGGAACACAATTACAAATCACTACATTTCTAATACAATCTTGACATTAATTTTCCAAGAATGCAGAAAGACCTCCATTGCAACTCGTCCTCTCCAAGCTCCAACATATTTTTCTTTTCTTAATTTACAATCTCTTGCTGAAAGAATGGCAGGGACACAGAGGTGTCAAGAAGACCATATCAGCAAAAACCTACAAACAGAATAAAATATAACATAAAAGCAGGCATCCAACACAGCCAAAGTGGCCCACCACAAGATCACAGGCATAACATTAATATCAGATTTCTGGAACAATGAGGTATGGTTAAAAAGAATAGTAAAGCACATATCTGGCTGTGTTTGCAGCCAGGATCAAAGTCTGAAATCTGCTTTTAGCAAAATATTAACTACTTCCTTCCAAAGCATTAAATTCTAAAGCATTGTTCCTGTTTCTGCCACTGCAGTCAGGAGATAAGGTGATGCTTTATGTTCACAATAGGTAAATTCACTGAGTCTCAGTGAATGTCTAATGAAAAAAATGCCATCGATTTCTTTCTCTGATAAGCTTCTCGGGACGACCACTGTCTCAGGACAGACTGCACTTAGAGGGACAGCAGACACTACCAGCAGTGCACTGAAGGGTAGACAGAGCTGAATTAATTCACCTACTTTAATTTGTTTAACGTCACTGGGGCAGCAACAGGAGTGCTTCCCTACTTTCACTGTGTACGTTTACTGTATGTGGCTGCAGCACAAGGCTCGCACCACTGCAAAGCAAACAGAGAGGCAGATTAGGGTGCCCTCAGCGTGGGTGTAGCCCTTACTTTATCAGGCAACCTAATGTCCTGTCCATCCGCAACTTCCTATGTAACTGCAGCCAAAGAAAGCTCGAGAGACACTGCTGAGAAAACCCGACAAGGGGTTTGCATCCATCTGGCCATAGCCCTCCAGTGTCCTGCCTCAGCACTTCTGCTGGGCTGGATGTTGGCTAGCTCCCTGGGCTTACTCAGTGCACACCACAGCTGCACAGCTCCCAGTGCTTGTGCAGAGGGAGCCACATGCACCTGACCAGCTGGAAGGTGAGGAAATTTGGTACAAATGTTGGTTAGGTAGGCATCAGGTTAACATCATCTCCACTGAGTAAGGAATAATGGCTTTAAACTAAAAGATGATAGATTTAGGTTAAACATTAGGAAGAAAATCTTTATGCTGAGGATGGTGAGGCCCTGGCACAGGTTGCCCAGAGAAGCTGTGGATGCCCCATCCCTGGAGGTGCTCAAGGCCAGGCTGGATGGGGTTTTAAGCAACCTGGTCTGGTGGGAGGTGTCCCTGCCCATGGCAGGGGGGTGGAACTGGATAGGCTTTAGGGTCCCTTCCAACGCCAACCATTCTGTGTTTATATGAAGTCACGCTCTTAACCAACACCTATGTCCAACACTTCAGAGGCCAGGAGGCTGAGATGCCTTCTTCCTTCCCACTGGCAGACTAGGTAGGGTTGTCTTATACTCCCCATAACTTCTTAGGAAAACATCATTCGGTACTACATGAAAGGATTTTTTGTTTGGTCATTGTTTTTTGCTTTTGTTTTTTAAGTGTGCAGCTTCAGAGCTCTCTATTTGCTTCAGAAATACTAGTCACTATCAGAGGCATGCATGAGGAGAGCTTTCTAATAGCACGAAGCAAATGCAGTTGAGGTAAGAGTTGTCATAAAATTAATAAGACAGTGCTGAAAGCCAAAACAGGGCCTCAGGTCTACATTTTGTTGTGGCTTAAAGAAACATAATTGACCTAGAACAAACTCCCTTCTGGGTACACTTCTATTGGTTTCAAAGTTGTGCAGACTGAAGCACCTCTGTTATGATACACACTTACCTTTAGTTAAGGCAGTACTGCTTCTGAGCTTAAATTATGATTAATAAAATAATTTAGGAAGCAAATTCAGCCCAAGGTATACCAAAAACAGGAAAAAGAGAAAAAGATAGAGTCTAATAATTTACTACCTCACATAACTGAAATAATTTTGTTGTTGTTTTTGTTTTCTTGTGTATGGTTGCGGGTTTTTTGGATGAAATGCAATTAAAGTTTACAATCTGCTTATTAAACAACCATCAAAGTATGAAAAAAATCCAGCCTCACTCAGCAGACTCACAGAGGAAGGGAATTCATACCATTTTGAGCTGTAACATACAGAACTGAATTTCTGAAGCTTTACTGGCAAGTACATTGGCCACTTTTAGAAAGGTACTGCATGTGATTCCCCAGCAACACGCACCACAAGAGCTGCACTTCAATAGAAGCCTCTTGTGTGGGCAAGGCACAGGACAACACTGGAGGTCAGCTAAAACACAGAGGAAGAAAACAGACGGCTGTAACAAAGCGTGTTCTCCAGTGCAGACATCTCACCAAAAAAAAATAGAAGAGCTTATATATTCCCTTCCCAACTCTTTGACTTTTTGCCCATGTGTTTTTACATGCTCTCCCTATGCCTGCCTATGAATTGTGATTTACAGACCCTAGGGCAAATGCAAAACAAGCACAAACTAGCTATATGAAGAGTTATTGCTCAATGGAGCAGTTGTTTCAAGTGTTTTGAATTAGATATTCAAACTCTCTTCTGCCCTCAGGTTCCAAAGCAGAAACTTTACACACACATGATCCCCAGTTTCTACAAACTATCACGACACCCCAGCTTTTACAGGTTTTTCCAGAATGGTGATTCTTTAGGCAAATCATCAAGTCTACGTCCTAATCACAAGGGACAGGCACCTTGTTCCTCTTTGAGTTGCATCTCATTGGGTCACCTACAGCTATGCTGGTATTCCTGAGCCAGAAATACCTAAGTATGCATCAGTCCTGACATCTCCACAGCAGAGCTGCAGACACAGAATCACAGACTTCACAGAAAATCCAGGCTCCCACCAATGTTAGCAAGAATGCTTTCAGCCAGAAAAACATTGAAGTTAAATCTAAGAGCAGTTGTAGAATGACAGAGGGGCAACACTTAGTGGAAAAGAAAGATAACTCAGCACTTAACTCAGAAGAACAACCATGAAATTCTTTCTGTCCAGGTGCCACAGTCACTTATGGGAAATGGTGATGCACAAACGCTTGCTTGAGGGATTCAAGGAGACAGGCCTTGGCTTCCCAAGCAGCACAGCTTGAGGGTAAGTAGAGATGCGTACAACTTTTCTTTTTTCTCATGGCATGCATGGACTGATAAGGCTACATGGTCACATCAACCACTGAACACAGGCTCCAGATCTAGAGATATCCTGAACCACTCATGAGTGAGTATGGCTAGGACACCAAGATGCTACTATTTAAGATTTGGATTAAGAGCTGTGGGATTCAAAGGTACTGGCTCCCAGGTGCTCAGATGGACTCACTCAGAGGCCAGAGGATGGGCCCAGGAAAGAAAGCATCTCTGTAATCCTGCCCAGCAAGCACAAAGAAGATTCAGTAGGCCTGGGATGGATGGATTTGACAGAGCAAATTGACCCACAAGATGCAACAATTCAGAACTGGTAGTGCTCCATTTTTGCTATAGATCAGTGCAACAAAACTGCTACCTGACACTTCCCTCTCACATGTGGGTCGTCCTGGCAGTAAAACTCGCCTAGTTTCATTCTACAAGACACAGATAACATTTGCAAAGAAGAGCCAAGACACATGCAAAATCCATCTAAACACATGGATGGTAATTTCTTTAGCTGCAACAGGAAAATGGCACTAGAAATCCCCCCTCCTGCTCAGCCAGAGGGGCAAGCACTTTCCAAAGTTGTGAGGCTCTACAGGAAATTGGAACATCTGCAACTTAATTCACATTCTCAACCAAATACGCCAGGTGCAATTTAAATGAAGCAAGGGCTGGAGCCAGCAGCAGCAAAAGAGAAAGTATGTGGGGAGTTGGTCTGTGGTTGGTATCTACCCTGGGAGAATGACTGCGTAGATCACTGATAGTCTCTTTTCAATCCTACCCCTACTGTGTTTGGGTTCTTTTTATCCATATGTTTATCGGTACAGGTGGCAAATAAATAGAGAGGCAAGGCTTGTAAGGAAGAAGAAGTCATTTTTGTTGTTGTTGTTCTTCTTTATGATTAGATAAAGCTAAAAACCAGGTAAGAATGCAAGTGCGTGAGCTTCTTTTTATTTTTTTCTTTTTAGGTCAGACACAAAGCAGTCTATTTTGAGGTAAGTGTAGACTGGGAACAATTTTAAGTTTCACTTAATTATGTAACAATTAACCCATTCACATGCTTTCCAAAGATAATGTCTTTTTAATGTTGCTATCCACATCACAAGCAAAGCTGTGCAACTTCAGTTCCTGCTTAAATCTCACTAACTTAGCAAAATAAATCACTAACACGGGCTGCTTTGCCTAGGCCACCCTAGAATCCTGCAGATTCTCTCAGGCAGCAGTCTGTTGTGATTCAGTCTATGCTATCAACAGTGATTATTGTTCCTATGGACAGTATAATAGGCAGTTGATTTTGGACTGCATTTAAGCAGGCAACCAAAAAAAATAAAAATAAAAATTAAGCCGTCTCACAATGGTATCCTTTTTTTTTTTTTTTTTTTTTCCCCAGAGGATCTGCAGTAAGATGGCGGTAAAAGAAGCCTTGTAAATCCTTTCAGCAGGCAAGTTAATTACAAGATATGGCTACAGACAGCATGAATTTACCTGCCTGCCTTCTTCACTCACTCCACTTACAGCACTGGCCTGTACAAGGTCTCTTAACAGCAGAGCTTTAGGCAAAAGCTGAGCTAAGCTCTGTTAAGAAGAGTGATGGCTCAGAGCATCTGGGACCTGAGTCAGCGATCTGGAGAAAACAGTGAGTGATCCTAGCGAGGGCACATGTTTCTGTCCCATCACAAATACAAATAAACAAACAAATAAGACAAACAAATCAAATCTTTGTTGCTCTTGAACAGCAAATTCCCAGCCAACACAACGTCTCAGGCTAGATTGGAATTAACCATTGGTCACCTTCATCAGTATGTCCTATACTGTCTTTCCCTCACCTAAGCAGGCTTGCATTAAGAGGTCTGCCCTCCTTGTTATTTCTGCAAGCAGAGAAAAAATTTAAAACCTTCACTAACATTGAGGTCTTAGGGGTTTTCTTTTGCATACTTGGAAACGGTCTCCTCCTGGTCTCCTGGTCTGAGATTCTGCTTCATCCTTCCAAACCACCTACATACTGCTCAGGAGCAGGGCTTTACCGAGCTGCTTTCAATACAGATGCCATGGAAAACAGATGTATATGAGAATCTTTCAAAGACACGTGATCCTTATAGCCACCCAGTGATTTTCTGAATTTCCCCCAGTATTGATTTGTCACCTTCGTTAACAATGACAGCAGCACTCTATTGCCAGCTGTTGGATTTTGGCCTCCCTTCAGACGGAATTAACCCAAGCAGGCCTGAAGAATCCAGAAAAGAAATCAGCTGTTCTAAACAAGCCACTCACTGGCTTGCTCATAGCAAGCAACAAGGGAAGGATTTCAAAATAGCACCCAGCAGACACAGATATAATGAGCATATCATGAGGAAGGTCAAATGGTCCATCCAGACTATCTTATTTTCAACAGTGGCAACACGAGATACTATTTAAAGACAGTACACCCATCCCTGATGACAAATTACTATCCATACTTTTTGTGCTCTCCCAGCACCCAGAGTTGGTCTTGTGTGGATTTGGAATTTCAGAAGGTATAATTATACTTCATTTCAATTCCATGTTAAGCTTCTGCGAATTTGTTTAGTACCCGTCTGGTACTGCTAATAACACCAGCCCCTGCTGCCTCATGGAGCAGAAAGCTCCACTGCATAAAGAAATACTTTCTTTCCTGTCTTAAACTGATGTCCTATGGACTTTACTGAGTGCCTCCAAATTCTTGCTCTGCTGGACTCTATGAACGTCAGTGCAGATTCATCCTACCCAGCCTCTCAGTTTCTTTACCAACCTCAATATTCTCTCACAGATCACATGCCAGCTCCATTCCCAGATCATTTTACTTACCTGATTTGTACCTTTTGTACTAACCATGTAGGAGACACCCCTGTCATGAACAGCCCCTTACTAAAAAACTGTCTCCAAGAATAATCTTATAAAATGAGGCAGAGTACATCTGATACTTTTCTTAGCATATCCAAGCTTGGTCATAGCACCGAGGCAATGCAATACACAGGAAGGAAAACCTCAGTTTTAGTTATTTTTGTCAAGGAAGTAAAGAGCTGAAACAAAACAGAACTTACATGAGCAGCTTTACCTAGGTCAGATGCAGCCCCACAAAGTTTCCACCTGGGCCTCAGGTAGGCCTAATGGACTTTAGGTAAGGACACCTGTTCTCTGAGGTCCACCAGGCCCAGTGTCACCCAGGAGTGACAGTATTCTCTACTAGGAGAAATGTGCATTGCTAAAAGGAAGTTGTTGTATGGATCACACACATTATAGGTGGCATGCTTTTGTCACTCCTGACAAAGACAACACCCCATCTGTGCAGAACTGAGCTAAACTCTTTTTGCTTTGTCCAGTCTGCTGACTTGGTGGCCCAGGTCCAACATGCAGGAGTGTGATCTTCCTTCAGCTGCTGTGAGCCCAAACACAAGACAGGTCTGTTTGGATGGCACCCATCAACCAGCTCTGCAAGGCCCACACACCCAGCAGCCTGCAGAAGCTCTCGTGGCACCCTTCTGTTCTGAAAATCACTCCTGACAACGTTACTTTCATCACATTACATTACAGAAGCAAAAAAACTTTCCGAAGGCTGCACAGTGTTGTAACTCAGAAACCAATTTCTGTTTATGTCAGAGCAAAAACATATCAGCTAGAAAAAGAAACAATCTAGAGTTGAAAAAACAACTTTTTTTTTATACCTGAAATTCCTAACGCATGATGTGGAAGACACTCCCTTTGGTTTATGCCAATGAATAATGAGTCACATGAAAGCACATGAATTCAGGCTGGTACAATATCGTTATAGGTTGTAATGCTTGCTGTGACAAGGAGCCCAAGGGATGCAACTGGGCTATCCACATTTTTTTTTTTTGTGCAGTGAAGTGGGAGGGATGAGAGTTTTAAGATCTGAGGCAGATCAATTTGATCAAGAGAGAAACAAAACAACATGCATGTTGAGCAGTGTTTTCCTCTGCCATGACAAAGACATTAATCCAGCACCAATAACAAATAAAAAGGCTTCCAAAACAAGTGTTAAGTTATGAGCGGAATGAATGCATGTTGTAGATTATGCATACGTTAGCTGCTGAATACTTTTGGCCTTTTCAGCTTCCCAGTGTTGACAACACTGGAGCTGCTGTGCCTGGCACAAGAAGCAGTTGCACTTTCTTCTCTACAGCATGTACATGAACTACCAAAGTAGTCCGTGATTTTATAGGCTGTGTATCAGGAAAATGTTCTGCACCAGGAGGGTGGTCGGGCACTGGAACAGGCTCTCCAGGGCAGTGGTCATGACACTGTCTGCTGAAGTTCAAGAGGCATTTGGACAATGCTCTCAGACACATGGTCTGATTTTGGGTGGTCCTTTGGGAACCCAGGAGTTGGACTTGATTATTCTTGTGGGTCCCTTCCAACTCAGGATATTCCATAACTCTACCAGTCACATCTGTTCACTCAGGGGTGCAGGACAAAGTGGCATCCTTTCCACAATCTTGGCCTGATCATTAAAAGTTGTATAATGGTTATAAAAACACATGTGCAGATCCCACTACTTTGAAGCTTGCTTATTTAAAAGGTAGATAAACTTAAAGGTTGACAAGGTGAAAGCACCCATCAAGGATGTTTATGAACAGCTCATGAAATGCACTATAATCTCATTTAGGCTTTGCTTTTAAGACAAGCTGTAAGGATTTAATGCACAACCTCTGGTAAATAGACAAATTTAACACTTTTCTAAAGTATCCAAGTATTTAGTTTTCAGTTATACTTCATGAGCAGGGGCATACACATGAAATGCATTCAGAAGTAGACAGCCAAATCTCTGTCCCTTCTGATTTTAGGTCTGAGATGCTATACATAGAGTGACTAGAAATCTGCTATGATAAATGGGTGACATGCATGGCAGCCATGATGCTGCAGGACAGTTGCTGACTTGTGTCCAGCAGCATTTGCCCACATCGCTCTTCCATGGTGGCACACAGCTGAAGGCGTATCTTTATGTGAGAGAACTCCTATAGCAGATAAGCTTTGTCCTCATCTAGCCCTAAGCACTGCTACCTGTCCCAAGCAAAGACCCCAAATCCTGGCAGTTCTTTCTATGACACACTCCTTTGCCACTAATAATGGCACTGTGAACTTCAGTATCAACCAGTCCTTACTCTACAGATTTTTATTTTATTTTTTTTCCCACACCAAAAATGGAATAATTTAGGGGCATGGAGACAATATTCCCTGGGACCCACTTTTCCTTCATCACTGTTTGCAACAGAGGCCTGTGAAGTCCTACTCTCCATGCAAGACTACAGTCCATGCCACCAACATCCACCACTACTAAATGCTAGGCTACTCCTACAGCCTCAAAGATAAAAAGTTCCTTCCAAAACACAGAGGAACCCTACCTCCCTGCAACTATTCCTGTCACTGAGACAGCAAGCACACAGTATTCTCTTGGCTGGGGAACCCAATCGAGACATCCTGCAAGTTGCTTCATCTCAGGGGCATGCAGGCTTCTTGGGTTCCTCTTCAAGAGCCATCTCCAGACCACACCACACCTGCACACTCCAGTGGCAAGGACACAGGATCTCACAGCAGCAAAAACTCATCAACCATCCCACCACACACAAAATTTCCTCTTGTTGCTGAGAGTGCATCAAGCCATTGAGCCTAGCTAACTCTTTGACCTGGAGCTAGGATGAACCAACCGGAGACCGACCAGAAGCACTGCAGCTGAGCGCAGTGGAGGCAGGCTGGCTGGGTGTTTTCAAACACTTCCTGTTCAACAGCTCACTGAAAAAGACTTTTCAGTCTTGTGCAAGCGTTGCACTGTCACTGCCTTGCATCCAGCCAAAATCATCATGCTACAAGTGGCCACCTGCAGAGCACTTACCCACCCAAAGGAGGGGATCACAAGCTGGGGCAAGGCACATGTTCTGTGGAGGGGTGTTCCTATCTGCTGGCTTGTGAAACCAAGGTTAGAGCAACCTGCTCCTAATGCTTGGGGACTCTGTCATTTAGGAGCGGTGTCCACGTGCATTCAGGTCTTCAACTGTTCAGACATACTTAGTACTACTGCCATATGCAAGACTGTGGCCTGCAGCACTGGAACTTATTTTTGCACAAGTCAGCCACATCCCAATAATCTCAGCTTTCATTTAAAGTGACTCTCAGACAAAGTGACATCTCAGCAGTGACATGAGCAGACACACTTTACAAACAAGGGCCCCTCTATAACTTAGGGCGCACATGCCAAGCTAGAATTAAATCTGTAATTCCTAAAATGATGTATGGATTTGAAAGTCCTATAACCCTGAGATAGCAGATCAAGTTCAGCATAAACTGACAAAAAGCATACCTTTCTATGTAAATGCATAGATACGTTACCTTTACAATTTTTTTTCAGTTGATTTTATTATTGGATAACAGCATATTAACACAGAAACAGTAAAAAAAAAAAAAAAAAAAAAAGTATCTCTAGCAGTCACCACAGGAGTACACAGATACAAATAGAGAGCATTTTATCTTTCTCCACTAAGTAAGTTCTGGGACAAATACTAATTTTTCTAAAGAGCAGAACAGCAGGACTGCCAATGAAATATTGCATCTTCCATGCAATTCACATTTCTCTGCAAAAGGCCACCTCAAGGTGGGAAGCTATGTGGCGTGTCTCAAAACTAAAACTAAGTCATATGTTCATAGCAAGAAAAGAATCACTTTCATGTTCAGGTATCTTATCTGGAGAGTAAAATTAGCCACTGCACTATTACCAATGCACTCCTCACACTATACCAGTGCCCCAATAGAGGTATCTCTGGTACCTCTTTCTTTGTTGAGATTATTCCCATGCCAGCTGCCTAAGAAGCTACATCACATTATCAAGCTCTTCCTACCCCCAGCACACAAAGATTGGTTATAAACTCCCCGGCTGAAAGACAGCCACATGCTGCCCAGAGAATGAACCAACACAGGACTGAAAGCAGATCCATCTGTCTTCTTCAAAGTATTGGGGGCGTGAAAAAAAAAAAAAGACAACTCATTACCTGTTTATAGCCCATCTCTCCCTCACTTTTTGCATAACCAAGAACGGAACAGCTAAATTTGAACAAGGTCTGTCCCAGCCAGGAAAAAAAAAAAGGCTTTTAGCTTTTAAATTTTATGTTCTAGTTTCCATGCCAATGCAGAACCTAAAGAGTTCTTCTGCATCCAGTGTAATTCCCTACAGAGCCGAATATTTGTAGATTATCTTTTATATTTTAAGCCTTGAGAAATGGTTAAAGGAGAAAATTTCTTGCCGGGCTTGTTCCAAGATTTGCTCAAGATCTTTCCCCCCTACCTAACTTACTTTCCACTGTTTCTGTCATCAAGGATACATGCACCTTACCCAGACTGAATTAGCCTTAATTTCCACCTGTTCCCATTCCTCAGAGCAGCAGATACAGTGCAAAAAAGCAAAGCAATATAATATAGTTAATATATTATTATTTTTATTGAGAGGGAAGAGAGTAGGCAACCAAAAATGTTACAAGGTGGCACAACATGTTAGGATTAAAGACCTTTGCAAGTACTTTTCCTACTATTACTTTTAATCTCGTAATTTTCTAAAACTATGTAATTAACATATGAGGAAATAACAAGTCCTACGCTTTGCTCCTCTCCTCTGTTCTGGAATGTCTTTTTTTCTTTTCCTTCATGATACAATAGCAAAATCAAGCACAGAAGTTATAACTGAACATCTATTGACACATTTATTGCTAATTATTACTTCATGCTCTGTCCTTCGGTTCTGACAATGTACATCTAGTAGCAAAGCATCGCCGAGAAAATGTACAAAAATGCAGCATGATGATTTTAGCCCACAGTGAAGTTCGAAAGCAGAAAAGGAGTACACTAGGCAAAAAGTTTCTTCAGGTAATCATTTCACTTTCCATTCCATATTTTTAAACAGCATTATGTTTCTTTTGTATATGTACTACATATTCTACATTTCTCTATTAAAAAAAAAAGCTGTTTAATTTAGAAAGGTTGTCACCAAGGTTGAAGCTCCCATCAACCATTTCTGCTGGGGAGGCACCTGACTGAGAAAAATATGCTTTGATTTTCAGCAAGTACAAAAGTGCAGAGTACAAAGGCTGTTACACATTACCTCCACAAATACAAAACTACTGGTATGAAATACTAGCTCGTTAATAGGATAACAACTTCTCCAGCACATTAAAGGGATATCTGCTTCATTCAAGTAGCCAGAAAAGTGGAAGGAAAGGGAGACAAAATACCAGACAATTCTACAGCAAAGTTTGTGGAAGAGAAATTGAGTAGTGAAATGTTGTACACAGTTTGAAATTCTTAAATCAGAGATTTAAAAATAAGAAGTATACTATGTTTATGTAATTAAATACAATTCAATCATTCATTTTTTGTTATATATTAATTATTTTACAGCCCATCTAGGATGGGGGAAAAAATAATACAAAAAAGATTAAAGTTACAGATGACATTCATACCTGAGGACATGAACAGATTGCAGTATGCTTCTTACCTGCTGCTGTCACACCGAATACTGACTGATATGAAAATAGGACATTACCAAGAATGAGAAAAGGCTAGCTAGGTCACGCATCAAAATAAAGTTCTTAAAGTGTGGAAGCCAGTATTAGTTCCCTTCTAAGTATAGCAAAAATTCATCATATGACAGCTCAGGCACATGAGCCCATAAGGACACACCGTCAAGCATTATTTTCATGAGCAGCTGTGATGTAAGGCATGCTCCTTACAGGCCAATTTTAAGAAAGATAACTGGCACGTAAGTAGCTAAACTCTTTTGGAATCTTCTTCAGTTTACCTTGTTTTGTCTCCTATCAAAACAATTAAGAGACTAGACAGCAAGCACCTAGCTTAGATCTACGCTGCTGGGTCAAGCCATAGCAAGCACCGTACATCTCCCAGACTGACATGCCAAGTCACCCTACATTCTTCACCATGAACTATGGCTGACAAAAATAAAAACAAAAACAAACAAAAAAGAACTGAAAGACTGCAAGCTTTACCCTTGAAGTCCTGTGGCTGAAGCATAAAATCTGACAGCTTTGTATGCATCTATATCTGCTCAACTAAAAACCAACTCAAAACTTGTTTTAAGAGTATTGTGGTATTTGCCTTTGGTGCATAAATCATGCAACAACAGTTGCTTCAGAATAATAACTAGGTAATTATGATTATTGCCAAGATTTGTAGGTTGTGGCATTAAAAAAAAAAAAAAAAAAAAGGTGGGGTAGGATTTAGCATGCTGCAGAGTATCACAAGGAAGTCACCAGCCCCTACCACATAATGGCATCTCAGACACCAGTGTACATTCTTAAGTAAGTGCAATAGAAAGAGTAAGTAAAGATTAACTTTTTGGTGAGCATTTTAACTACAAAACAGACTGAAGAATTTCAAAAGGCACTCAGTATTTACTGAGAAAGTTCATGGTGGAATTGCAGTACCAACAGGAAGACTTTCAAAGTGTACTTAGAAAACTACTGATAATTACAACAGGGAATCCCCAAGCACCAAGAGATGGGAATATCCCTCTCAGTTATCTAGTCAGCTACCAGGTGCAGGAAGAGAAGGACCATAAAAAGCTATTAAAACAAGTGGTTTTTTTCACTCCAACATTAACAGCAACATTTCTTGTTGCATAACGAATGGGATTTTTTTTAAGTAAGAGATGGTTTTTGACATGAGGGTTATAAAGATGTATAAATATTGAGGGCAGAAGCAAGTCCTGACTGACTTTCCACAGTGCCTCCTGCCTTTGCCTCCCCCTGAGCTCAGTGGGACATGCAAATGCTTGGCTCTTTGTGGCATGTGCAGCTGAGACTCCTCTCTGCTGAGACTGTGAGGCAGCTCGCCTTGTGCCTACAGCCACATGGAGCCTGTCTCCCTGTGTGTGGTGACCTACAGCTGCTCTGTTTGCACTCTCTTATGGCAGCATATTTTGGAGCTGGGCAGTTTTTAGCTCACATCCAAATAAGCACAGCTGTGTATGTGAGCGCTGCTCTATCACCTCCCCTATGGAAGCATTTTGCATGTGGCTGCTATGCCCCAAAAGATTAACAGACATATAAACTTTGCCAAAAGTGCCAATTAGCAAGTATGTGGGAAAGAGAAGCCTGAAGAGGCATAACATTCAGCAGCAGTTATTTGCTTGGAATGCAAAAGCAATAAAGGTGGGGGAAAAAAAAAGTTCAAGAAATTCCACTTTGTTTTATTCACTTGAAGCAATCAATGGCAGCAGAAGGAATGCAACTGCTTGGAGAACATTGGGTTCTCAGCACGCAAGGCAAGAGAGGACAACAGCAGTCATTTCCTATACTCTCTATACCTGTGAACACATCATCCAGCCTTGCCAGGAGCTGTAAGATAGTACTTATTTATAGTACTGCAATAATAAAATATCATTCAAAAGCAACAATGAAGATAAATCACTAAAAAAGAAGTCTTTAGGAATTGCAAGCACTCTATGCATATGAATATTATCTGCAAATATAAAATTAATTTTATTTTAAAATGTTGATACCTATTCCAGGTTAGTGTTGACTCATGATGGCAAGGAACAGTAGCTACTGTCTAAAGACATAATTAATTTCTCCCTGTGAACAGCTTTCAAGGTCTTAGCTGCAGTAAAAATAAATATTGCAGACTGAGTTTTAAGATAATTAGAAGTTAGACATTAATCAGTTTGTCTGTTTCTAAAGGAAGGAGAAAAAATCAGAGACAGCAATCAGCGCAAAGATATTAGGACACTCCTTCAAAAAGATTATTAGTTTCATCCATTCATCTTTCAGTACAAAATACTGTAGAAAAACATGTTCCACAAGCCATTGTGCTCATCTGTGTCATCGCTGTTACGAGGGTGACACATTCTTGAGCTCTTTCGTCTATGGTGCTGAGCAGTTAGTCTAACCAGTATGAACTGCTGCAAAGCTGAATACCAATCAAAATCCAGTCATGGCTAATGGAAGTCTCTAAAAATGAGTCATACTCACTCTCCATAGTGCATTTGCAATTCTACATGGTATTGCTGAGGGACAGTTAAGTGGCAGGTCTATGTATACATAAATGTTGAACGACATGACCACAATGCAAGACAGCATCTTGGAGTAAGATTTCAGTATTACACCAAAACAGGGTATTTCACAACAAAACAAGCTCATTTCCACATGAACAAAAGTTCTGTCCCACACACCCAGTGGTGATCACACTGTCTACAAAAAAAAGCAACTTTTCGCTTTTTACCAGACTTCCTTAATCCCAAAAAGTGACCTCATTAAGAAGCTAATGAGATCATCCTTTTCAGCGTTCAAACACTGCTTAATGGCAATAAAATTTCACTTTTAAGCATTCAAGCCACAACACTTCAGTCCTGTTTGTGCCATTAAATTAGATCTTTATTCAGCTTCTGGTGTCTAGGCAGGTGGCTTCTGATCACCATCAGGTGGAACCTTCCCAGTTCATTCCCAAATTCGCCAAAAACTATCGGTGGGCACAGCAGTGCATCCCTCTGCATGCATAACAGCCATTAAAGGGATGATCAGGAACAGACAGACCTTTCAGTATCCCTCAGGGCCAACTGTGTTGTGCACCAGTTTGCAGTTACTGCATGGGTGGAAATTTGCATTGGTTAGAAGTAGGAAGAATAAGTAACAGGAATAAAAGATAACCAAATCTCCCTGTGAACATGATTCAGTCATTTCCTGTTCGTTATTTCTCTCACACAAATCTCTAATCCTAGACAAGATTATATATTAATTTTATTGATTTATTGTCTTTACTCTTTATTTCCTAATCGGTACAATTCTTGACCTTAACAGATCTACTGATTAAATGAACGTTATTTGTGCATATTATGAAGTGGAAGCATATCATATTAGCTTGCAGCAGACTTGTGCTGGATTTAGCAAATTTTCTTCAGAAAAATTTTGAGTCTTTATCTGGGTGCAAGCAGGCAAATATGTTTGCTCTTGGCAAGATTGCACTTCCTGCCCCTACACCACAGGTGCTGCAGTAGATTGCCTAATATTCCCAAACCACACAATTCAAAGTAAAACAGGACAGGGAGATGCATACCAGGCCAAGAGGTGTGACTTTTTTGGCAGGAATGGTTTCTACCCACCCATGGAACCTCCTCAGTTGATGAGAGGCAGTAATGATGAGGATCTTATTTGATTTTCAAGAGGCATGAATCTACCAATGCAGTTACATCTTATATGAAAAACAATCTTAAGAGATTTAGGCTAACATCATAGTAAATGTACATTCGGCACCTTTACACTCCCTTAAAAGCCTCTGAATTTTGACCCAACTATCTGTAAGTTGTGCTTTCCACATCTTCTGTGGGTGATGGCATTATACAAGCAAATCTTTCCTAAATAGGCATTTATGTGTGGCCCTATTTTCTTTATTTCTTTTAGTACATAAGAAAATATGCAGCATTGGCATTTTCTAAATTCAGAGCACTTGATTTTGCAAACATTGGTCTTTCAAGAACAAGTATCCAGAAAACTATACTCAATGTTAATTTTTTTTTGTGCTTAAAAAACAAACAAAACCTGCTGTCACCAGACAGTGAGGGGCAAGAGTTGGCTGCATAACTCATCCAGAAGGCACCTTCTGGAGATGGTGGCTCTGTCAAGTGCTGCCATGAGCAGGGTTCAACAGTGATGCTGGGAGGGAGCGTCAGCCCCAGGTTCAGGAAAGCAGCATCTCTAGCTTCACTCTTTCATTGGGCGGCTGTTAGAAAACAGCCTGTATGCCTCCCCTGGCTTTAGGGGAAGAGTTTCACAAGAGATGGTAAAAGGGATTCATAACTCATCAGCACCAAGACTCATCAAGCAAGACTCATCACCACTTCCAAGTCCTGCCCTCCAGCCCAGACATTTATTTCAGCTTTAATCAGTGGGTACCAGGAGCTGATGAACCAAAAGTTAATGCCAACTGCACCAAGATATATTCCCATCTCTTTCACAGAGTGTCATGGTTAACAGTAGGTTAAACACTGGATGCACAAACACCATGCCTTAGCAGTAGAAATGTGCAAGCACTGATCCAAGCCAACTGATTTTCTTTCAGAAAATTCACAACAGTGCTGAGTCCAGGCTCGGAGATGTTGCCGTGCTCACACTGTGGAACCAGAGGTCCCACAGGATCCATGTAGCTATCCTAATGCTGGCCTGTTTCTTAGTGCGTAACATATGTATAAACTGCCCAGCAACTGGCAGACCAATTGATCCAAAACTTTCAGACTGAAGTCTTCAAGAGCATTTTATTCCCTCTTTCAAACAGAGGGTTTGTTTTGGTTTGGTTTTGGGAGGGAGGTGAGAAGGGTTGGGCTTAGGTTTTTCTGTTTGCTTTTAATCAGATGAAGTGATTTCACCAGCTCTATTTTAAAAAGCCCATCCTATTTCCAGCATAGATAGACTTAAGTTGACATGAAATTATTTCTTGGCATTTCCATGAAAAGTTTTAAAAGTCTAATAGATTTTAGAAAAACATTCCAGGTTTGTGACTCGGGAAATGCTGCCCTGCAACAACTCAGCTAGAATGGGGAAGCCTTCAAAGCTGTCCACTGTATCTCTGCCACTCACTTTCTAAACCTGGTCAGCCCCTAGGCAAAGCATTCAAAGTGCTGACCAACTCATCCAGCTACAGATGCCTCCGACAGTTTGCAAGGTATGACAGTATTCCACTGAACAGTCTTCATTTTCAGCCCTTTCAAAAAAAAAAAAAAAAGGTAGAAGGGTGGGGAAAGAAAGGGATATATATATATATGTTCACTCTCCAATCAGACTGTAAAAGAGTTTTTCAGCATAACTTGAAAACTGGCAAAGACAGTCCAAAAACTGACTGTAATGTTATTTATTACAAAATGGTTAATCATCAACAGATAGGTAGAAATGACCATAAATCTCATTTTTTCAGCACTATGGCTAGAGCTTGAGAAACCTCTCCTCTTCTTCAGTTCAAACTAATTCAACCAATAATCAAGAAAATTTCCCAAAAATCTGGGCTGAGAGCACTAGGCAGAGTTTACTTTGGCATAATCGAACCTTTTCTTCCACAAAGGCTTTGCTACTGCAAGACTTCTCACATCAGTGAGCCAGTTTCACAAATCAAGCTTACTTTTGCCCCTCGTCAAAGCACTGGAGTTTAGCAATTGTTCCCATCAACGAATTCCTCCTTTGTTACTCACATAAATATACTTGACTTGGAGCACGCTCAGCCCAGTGGTTACGGCATAATGCAAACCAGTTATTACCCAATTTTCTGTAACTTTTATATTATAGCATGTATGTATTTTCATTTATCTTCGGTAGACCACAACTTTTTCATCAGCACCGTTAGCTCTTTTTAAGGTCGTCTGTCACTCCAAAATGGGAGGAGAGGTTGAGGTTTGGTTTTTGTTTGTTTACTACTGTGGAGTGAAACCAATAGCAGTGATTCTTAATAGCAGCCCTAGGGAAACAGTTTTCTAGAAATATTCCCCCAAAATATTTTCAGTGCAAATACTGTAGAACATGCTGATAGAGGAGATCATGAACAAGAAAGAAATGCCAGTTTTTTTCTACATAAAGAAGAAGATCAAAAATAGTAGTAGGTACCAGCTTTTAGTACCCCTTTCCAATACTTCATGCATAGAAAACAGACAAAAAAGGTGAAAATATAAGCATACTTCCTCCTCATGCCATGGAGTTTATTGACAAGCCCAACTAAATTATTTACCCAGTATGTATTTCATAACTTTTTAATGAAACCTGCCACTGTTTATTCATTTCAGAAAGATAGCAAGACATTTACATAAATGTACACTGATCTGACCATATATTATGGCTACAACCTGGTTATCTATCTCAAAATAAGGTGGTAAGTATACAACATTGTTTTATTCCTTACTTAATTAAGCAAAACCTTAGCAATTTAACAGAAACATACAGCCTGTTATCATGATTACAGGTGAAGGAGTTTTATCTCTGACTAAACCAGTATGCCAATTAGATTAACAGTTTAGCAAGACGAGAGATTTTGTAAATGTGTGGAAGCCTGATTTTACTAGTAGCATGAAGGACTGCAACCTTGGGCATGGCTGTGAATTGTAGCAGAGGCACATTTGAGGAGGAAGCTAAAGCAGGAGGCTACTAGCAGTATTACAGACCTGTAGCAACCTTGCCCAGCAGCCATGAGAATTGCCAGATATGCTGAGTGGGGCAGCAAACATATCACAGGTTGAGTTTAGAAGTAATATGCTCCTTCGGCAAGAGGCTAATCTTTGTCTATGTTTCAGTTATCTTCTACTTACAAGAAGGCCCTTTTCCAACCACAAAGATTCCCTGCAGTGGCAAGATAAGAGTTTCACATTCAAGTGGTAATTATTTGACATAGTCCTCTAACTTTGCTATTCAACACAGAGGAAGTGTATAAGAAGTTGCCTTGTAGAGTCCATGCTCCTAATTTGCATGCCATGTCTTCCCAGAGATAAATATTAAATCTCTGCCTATAAGAACAGCGCTGTCATGGAGCATCAGTATTTTATCAGTTTTCATTCCTAATACAAAAATACATACAAATTCACAGCAGTGTCCCCCTCAATCACTTACAGAACACCCATAAATATAATCCAATTTTCTTTCCCCATCTAAAAAATTATATTTGCATTTGAACATCGAATTTATCCCATACCACGTGGTAATTTCTGCCACAGGCCAAGAAACATTAATACACAAACATGGCTAAAGAGCAATGGAAAAAAGAAACAGCTAGTCATTCCAACAGGATAAGTTAGTGCGTAAACTCTGGATAAAGGACTGGATAAATTTGCATTAAGGAATAATCCAATGTGTTAACCATCAGCCATCTGAAAGAGTAAAGTGAAAATACAGACTCCGCAAATAGAGAAATGAAGCTTTTAGTTAAGGAGCTTCTTCTGACCATTTTATTTCTACTTTACTACCCGAGTATTAAAACATTTTACATTAAATAGACTGCCAAGGTCAAAAACATAAATTAAATAATTTTATTCTTCTCCAAATTGCTTCCTTCTTTTCAGTATTGTTACAAAAAATAGGTGTGTTCTAATTTGAAAGCTTTTGTTATGTAGACACACACGATATTACATGTATTAATTAGCTGCTGCTTCATAGATGTCAGATTTGATACTCTGCAAGCCAAGGTTTATTCCTGCTGTTGACTGTCTGATGATTTGTTTTCCAACCCTTATTTCATACAGCTTGCACAAATCCTTCAGGAAAGATTCTGCCACTACTACATGAGAGTATCTGGATACTGGATGTCTATTTGAGATTAAAAATTTCATAACTCATTCTCCTACCAATATAATTAACGTGGCCTTAAACCTTTCTGATAATCAGTCTCAATTAACTACTTTTAATTTATTATTTGGATTATGGGAGCTAAATGACATACCACAGAACACCTAGTGAAATACAGTTTTGAGTAAGCAAGACAAATAAAAGTTTTCCACTGAGGTTTCTGCATAATACTTAAACAATCTCCTGTGCAAAATTCAAAACAATTTCTTACATTTGACAGCACCTTTTTTTTTCTCTAACTTAAAATTAAATTGCAAGTGGATTTGTCATTGATAATCGTGGGTTCCTTTCGCAGGGAATCCCTTCTCTCTCCTGGTAGGCACGTCTTAAAGAGAACACACACACAAACTAAACCATGAGAAAGACAGACATGCTTTGTCATGAATGGCTCAGAAGAACATGGACCTTTACCTTTTCCAGCCTCTAATGGGTTCCTGAGAAAGAAAATACCACTGCCACTTCTCACTCAGGTCTGCCCTTCCAATTCCTTTCAGTGTTAAGTAGCACTACTGAATTTCAGTAAGAGATTATCAGCAGTCACAGGGACTTTAATCTCACATTGACCCCCAAATACAGGACAAACATCTTGTTATGTAGCTAGGTTTATTTATTATGCTTAATATTTTATATACAAAAGGATGATACTTTTAATAACAGCACCTTGAGACAGCTCCTTCAAGATATCAGCACTTGATATACCTACTTATCCGCTGCCAACATTTAGCCAGGAATCTGCAATCATAGTCAATAATTTTAGCACACTTCTAAGGATTCAGCAATTGTCCCTCTTCCTTCAGTGGAATCCTCCTCGTGGGCAATGTAGGCAGGAGGGCAGCACAGGCACCAGTTCATCTTTAAAAGTGAGTAGTTGAATACTCAGCCCTGCAGGACCTCAGCTCTTCAGAGAGGCAGGAGGAGGTAATAAAAAGGAAAAAAAAAAAAAATGCAATGATTTGCAATTCTGAGTATGGGCACCTCCTACCAACGCTTTTCAGACCTGGAATACCCAATGCTCCTCAACATCGAGGTGTGGCAGGCAAGCAGTAAATGGTGCTCTTTTCATCGCTGCAGAATGATTTTTATGCTGAACACCATTTACTGTCTTTCTTACAACTTTTGCAAGTAAAACAAGGTTACCTTAGAACTATCCACACTGCCATCTAGTGCTAAGAATTGGGTTTTATTAAAAAAAAAAAAAAAAGTTCTAAGTGAGAAGGTTGATGGTGTGTTTCTCCCACAGGTACCAATGAAGGGAAATAATTGTAAAGCTTTCCTCTCCTTTCTATTCAATAGCTGACACATCTCTATGTTCTTATCTGCAGACCATAGCACCCGAAGATCTCAGGGAGATGAAGACTTGTTCACAGGCAGAAATGAGAGTTTATTATTAAATTGGGTATTGGGAACAGGAGAGGTTTTTCTGCTGGCTTTTTTAATAAGCACACCAATTATACAGAAACCAGGGTGTGTCTGGGAACCTAATGAAATGCATCCAGCAAGTGTCAGCCCAGAGGGAAAACATGCAGCCTCACCCCAAGAGGGTGGCAGATGTTATGACAAAATTACTATTTGCGTGTTACACTAATCATTACACTGCGTCTGAAGCCAAAGCTCCACTGGCTGTGGTTGCTGTCAGAAGGAACCAGCACCAGGAGTTAAACCTGGCCATAAATGCCGGAACTCACCCTGTACAGGAATCTGCCTCTACCCTCCATCACGTCATAAAGGATAAATACTGAAACGCGTTTTCTAGATTAGGTGCCTGAGATACAGATGCTAATATCCCACGTGGTCTGCATTTCACACTGGGTATAGCAATGCCTCTGCAGGACAGCTGAAAGCATCCAGCTTTTGAGAAGTTCCCAGTACAAAGCCTTAAATCAGCAGCCAGCTCAGTGCCATTTTCATTTTTTGTTATGCTCCAGTTTAGTCATCAAAATTATACCAGAAGATTTGGTGTCCAAAAAAGCCTGCCTTCCTGCAGCTTTCATGCACAGCACTCAGTTACTTTGCTCACACCTCTTTGAAAGCAACCGAAGTGGTTTTCCTGCTGGGGAAAGGGGACTGTCCTCACAACCACAGTCTTCTGCATGAGCTTCCTTATCACACTGGGGCTGCAGACTGGGATGGTGTCTCTCAGTGGCATCCCAGAACAGAATGTGAAGTTGTTTGGCTTCATCGTTAACAAATTACATCAATTTACCGAAAACACACAGGTGTGGAAAGGGAGGGTCTGAACACGTGGTCCTGCATACCAGGAGTCTCAAACTTTTTTGACTTTTTTTGGGGGAGGGGGGGGAAATACTGTGCTACTGGCACAGTCTGAGAGTGATTCTTCATTTTGATCAATTGCTAGAGATTTTCTGCATTGTGCCCTTAAAATCACTGGGAGAAAAGCCGTGGTGCCTGTGTACATTTGAACAGCATGGAAAGTGGTTGCTTTCTGTGACACTTTGCTCACCCTCTGAACAGCCCTGAGAGGCCGGATCACTGATCAGTGGACATGCCCCAGTCTGGCACTTTCATTTCAAGGGGAATTACAAAGCCCAAGCTTGCTTCAGGGAGGTGGATGACACTACAGAATGCAGGGTAACTAACCAGTCCACAGCACTGACAGCCACTGGGTACACCCAGTCACATCTGTGACCAGAAAACCAAGTCTTGCCATGGGGGGACGAGGCAGGAGTCACATCTATTTACAGATCTGTTTTCCTTCAGCAACAGGAACGATTCATCTGAAATTGAATGTATCCATTGCCTACAGTTTTGTTCCCCCCTCCCACCCCCCCTCCATTGCCTACAGTTTTGTTCCCCCCTCCCACCCCTCCTTCTTTCCTTTTACATAAAGACTCACCTTTTCCAACTTTTTGAAAAGTGAAGGAGGCTACAGCCGAAGTCAGACTCCGGCAGTCAGATGTCACCCTGAATTTAGGACACACAGGACACGTTACTTTTACTCACAGCTCCACTCTGCCATGCCCATATCCAGGCTAGTCATTCGGTGGCCACCTGGTCGCAGCACAGAGGGCAATACTTGGACCACTTGATAGCAAGGGCTCTTCTCAATGGCATTGCACCCTACCAGTAAGTCCTATGTAAAAGGTGGTCAGCCATAAAGGGAGGAGCAGGGAGCGGGCAACACAACAAGTTTTGTGGTCTGGGAAGAAGGAAGACTTGTTAATTTCTTGCCCAGCTCACCACATTGGAAATTCAGGTCTCATCATCTGAAGGCAGAGCTGATGAGTAGTGACACTGATGATATCATCACAATTAAGAGACCAAACCTGAGCAGCAAGGAGGGAGAGGAATTTCACTGACAGACAGTCATGTTTCCTTCTCTCTCACACTTCAACAATGACTACCAAATGCTACGAAAAAAGAAACAACTCTTTGTTAAATATGTAAAAATCCCCATCTCTCTGCTAACATATGCACAAACAGAACAGGATCTCCTAGATTCCTGCTCTCCTCCTCCTTTTTGCAAGGCTAGAAATACTCAAAAGACTTCAAAATGGAATACAAAAAAATATTTAAGAGTTTCATGATCATGTTTTTACCAGTTTAATGACATGCATCTGGCAACAGCAAGGGAAACCAGTTATTTTTCCAGTATTCCCAGTACCCTATCAACAGAATATTGGGCAAGAGGTAGAAGTTCTGTACAATTTACACCAACACACCTAATTTTCAGTGTAAATAAAGACTTTTAAAAATATTATTAATGGTTTGTATGAAATAAAATTGAAAATTCCATTAATGGAAAGGTATATTAAATGTATGCTTTGGAAAAGATATATGGGGAGCAAAAACTTGGGGACGCCAGGCACGATAAAAAGAAAAAGTGAAAGTGAGGTACATTCACACAACATACAGATAACTTATGAAAGCCCTTGCCACTGGCTGTTAACCATGCTAAAAACCTACACACATTTAAAAACCTGATGGAAGAAAAATACAATGGGTTTGTGCACCAAGGGCTACTGAAAATTAATAATCATTAAAAAAAAAAAATAATAATCCTCCGGCTTGAGAAAGCTCCGGACCACAAATTGCAGGAGGTTGGAATACATTGTGGGAATGCATAATGTGCCTGCCCTATTCCTATCTTCTTCCCTGGGCACTGTCAGAGCAGACAGAACCCTGTGGACCTTGATCCACTGCAGCCACACCTACATAAATAAGGCAGTATAAAGTAATTGAGGGAAACCACCACTCTAGTTTGTTTCTTTTACTACCAGCTATTAACAGAAGTGGATTAAAACGACTGTGTTATTTCTAAGTACTCAACCTCGCCCTTTTATGGACAAATGCATGCTTAACTCTGCAAGTCTGGAAAGAGACTAAGAAAAGTGTGATGAGCTTGCACTTCCCTCAAAGTTTTCCAGATGGCATTTTTTATTATTATTATTTTTTAATCACCACAGCATTTCCACGTGACTTGCAACTACATTTCAAAGGAGACACAAGTTCTGTATCCTATCTCCACAGACACATGCCAAAACTTATCCAGAATTGCTAACTAAATTTCAAAGGCATGGAAATATTTGCCTAGCTCTCCATCAGGCTGTGTGAGAGTGCCCACAGACAGAACTTGTCTTGGGGGACGGGGGGGGGGAGGGGGATTGTTTATCTACAAATAGGGTATTTTACTAAGGAATTAGCCTAAATTACATTTCATAAGAAAAACCCTGCAAGTACAGGGATTAACAACGATGAATAAAAAAAAAAAAAAAAGGCCCTTTTTGCACCCACAGCATATTGTATGGAAAATTTGTTCTTCTCAGATGAGAGGAAAATCTGCTCACCTTTCTAATTAGCATGATTTATTTATATACACAGCATATTATGAAAAACAGTGTTTGCAAAGGAGGCCATCCTGTTGAGCAGAGAGAGAGAGAACATCCTTCAGGGCAGATTTACAGAGATACTACCTGATAGCTTAGCTCCTAAAGCAGCCTGGCTCTTGAGAAAAACAGAGGTGCTCACTGCTGCCAAGCTGCTGGCTCCTGCTCGCTGTCACAGCTGTTACAGAAACTCCTGGGAACCTCCAAAGCTTGCTTTGTTAATTCTTGGCTTTTCTTCCTCACTAAGCCATGCATCATGATGATTTCTCCACGCTACACCTTTTTCTGCTATTGAACTACCTACAGCGTGTGCCAGGACTTTTGGTGCCGGAAGGGCAGAGCCCTACAGGAAAGCCAAGACTCTGGAGCATTTTTTGCCTGCCCTCTGACTCTCAGTGGCTGTCATGCACAAACAGCCCTGCAAACTTGTCCCAGACCCTCTGTGGATGTGAGGTTGCTTATGAGGTTGCTTATTTCCCTCAGGGGCTCTAGGGGCAGCCCACAGTTTGGCCACCAGTTTTGGACCAGCAGCAGTTCAGCTGCCCACATGCAGAGGGGCATCAAACAGCACGACTCGGATGTGCAGTGCAGGACTCCCACCCCTGATGTTAGTTGTATCCTCACCACAAATGCCATGGGGCAAATATCTAGGTTCCAGTAACTGCACTTACTGTACAAGCTTATGAAACCCAACTTTATTCACCCTTCAGCCCAACTTGGCCCCTGTGGTTTCTGTACCAGGAGATGGGGTGGCTAGCAGAAGGCTGGTGAGTCACCTCCTAACCCTTGAACTAATTCACTTGCACATGGCGTTGAAGCCGGGGCAGAATATTTGTATAGTATTAATATTGTGTGGTATTAATCCCACAATTTATTTTACAATCCAGTGCAGGCTAGGTAAAGAGCAATCCTCCTCCCACACCAGTCAGAACTGTGGCAGCCCTGCCTGGCACCTGGTGGCTAACAGATCAGTCTGTGTGGGGTACCTGTCTCAGGGTCTGTAATTCTTCCTGGGATTTGTTCAGGATATTTTGTAAGCAATGAGACAGATGCTTCACCCTGTAAAACAGACATTGCTGGGAGGTGTGAGAAGCACCATGGCGACAGGAAGGAGGGAGTGTGGAGCACCCTGGGGTGACACTGTGTTGAGTGGGTGCTGCTGAGCAGAACTGCATAGGCATTGCCCCACAGGGGCCAACAGAGGCTGTGTGACATGCAGGAGGGACCATGAACACAATCACTACATTCATAAGTACAAGCTGCTCAATGGAGAGTATCACACAGTGATAAGACAAATCCACACAACCTCTTGTCAGGTTTGCAGACTTACTCTGCAGTCAGGCACAGAAGAAGAACCAAGAATGACCCAGTGACTACCAATGAATGTTGTGCTCACAAGGCTGGCTTCTGTGCACAGCTCTGGAGGCACCAGGAATTAGTTACAGTACTGAGACAGCATGATGAGGCCAGCTTCACTACAGAGCAGTGGGGCTGAGAGGGCTTTGTGGACCTCCAGGTGGTCTGCAGCAGCAGACTGGAACCCAGCCCATGCAGGTGCTCCTTGGCAGAGGGGAAGCAGCATGGTGTACCTCAGATTTCCTCCTAATTCCAGGTTGTAAACATCAGTGGTCCACAAATGAATGCCAAGGTCCACCCACTCCCACTTTCTCCCCCCACTAGCAAAAACGTTTCTGGCAGTGCTGATACAGATGGCTCGGAAAGCCTGGGAACCTTCCCACCATATATCACTGCCTTTAATGCTTTCAGCATGAAGTGAGCTCTGCTTCCGACACCCTACAGCCAAGTTTCAAAACTTGTTACTAGCTTGGAAACTAGTTGTGCTTCTGTGCATAAATACCAGGAGACTGTAGAGATACCAATGGAATTCATCAAGATGCCAATACAGACTCAGAGACAACATTAGGATGCAACTGTTAACTTCTCATTACTAAAATCTCAGGCACAAACCTGAATATTAGCTAAGGCTAGTACAAAGACAGGTGACAGGGACATTTCTCCTGTTTCTATCCTTAATGTTGTCCAAAAATTAGAACAGCACTGTTCAGATAATTCTCTTTAAGAATCAAGTCTGCAGTAAACGCAATATTAACAGAAAAAAACATGGCTTTCAACCCACACAAGTACAATAAAGCTGCCAAATTATCTTTCCTATGTAGACAGTTTAAACTAACTCCCCCGTGATGACTGTGTGCCTAAGGTTTTGTTTCTTTCATACATTATATAAATATATGCATCTGGTGACAGGTTTAGAAAGATTTATGAAAATGCTCTGAAGCATAAAGCAGAACACTGCTGAGAAAACAACTAAATTTTCATAACAAAAAAAAAAATCCTCCCATCCAGTGAAATAGTTGTCAAGTGCTAGCCTGCAATGACTAAAGCTATACAGCAAACCTATTATACTCTTGCATATCCTGTGCAGAGTATCAAATGAGGGCAGAGTACAAGCTGCTTTTCAAAAATTAAACCATTTTGGCAGAGTTAAATAGAGTGTGCACCTGTATGCGTTGTTTCAGAAGATGCAGAAAGTCACACATACCAGATTTGGTATAGATTTATATGTCTGTTGAAACAGAAGTTATCTCCACTCTGTCTTTGGTAAGGCACCAACCCAACAAGAAATAACACTTGCCCTAGCAGCTTCTCTTTGGGTTTGCCACTGATACGAGGTTCTCAGGATCTCAGCTTCTCAAGCTTATCTCCTCCCTTACAGAAACCTAAGCCAGCAGTCCTACTTTCCTTCAGAAGGACATTTGATATGAATGGCCGATGAGGGAAAAGCCCCTGATTCCTCCAGGACCTCTTCCCCCAGTGAGTGTCATTTGTGCACGTGCAAGTGAGTTGCTGCACCTCTTTGCCAGCCAAACACTTCCCCACTGCCACATCTACTCTTCCTTGTGCTCACTAACTCTGGAGGAAACAAGGAGGAACCAGCAGGAAGCTTCTACCAACCTCCTTCCAACTCTCCCCCTCCCCCTCCCCCAAAAAAAAACAAAAAACAAAAGTGTTTATTTTGTCCCATGCACAACACATGGCCAAGGCAAGTCAATGCTTTGAGGCTTCTCCTTGGGCTCCCACGGATATGGAATCTGAGGAAGGGATCCATAATGCATAGAAAAAAAGCCTGAGGCTGTGCAATATTGCTGCCCTGGGGGTGATGCTGGTGGGGTTATAAGGCTCAGCCTTGATCTTATGCTCCTCTCCCAGACCTCGGGCCGCGCCCATGTCCTTGTGGTAGGCAGCTGCAGCAGTGTTCTGTCTGCGTACAGGACAGTCACTCTACAAGTCAGCCTAACCATCAGGGACAAAGCATGTAACAGTGCATGTGATAATTATCACCTGTTTGATTTGTAATCAGTATTCTCCAGGATTAATTGCCCAAGGAGCGGAATAGGAAGGATTAACTCTGTTCAATGGTTGCTCCATCATGCCTGCGCATTCAAGGGCACATATATGACCTGGTGCTTTGGATGGGGCTGCCTCATTTCCAAACCAGATTTTAATTTTGAAAGCAAGCAAGAAAACAGTTTGAGTTTTGCAGCAGCCTTCCTCCACTTAGGAAGGAGTTGTAATCCTCCTTAGTAATTTAGTTACCTTCTCAGCTTCTCATGAAAAGGACGGTTTTTGTAGTGGAACCGCATATCTTCCAGTGCCTCGGAACAGGCAATAGTGCTATCTTCCAGTTATCTCACAATCCCAGTTGTAGAGACTGAGTAACAGAAGACAGCTTGTAAACAACAGGAGCAAGACGAGATAGGGCAGTATTTGCAGAGCTGCTCAAGAGCCTACCCTCCAAAAACAAAACAAAACAAAACAAAACAAAAAACGCTGGCTTGTAAGAGAGTCTGAAGTTTTGCCCTCTAGATTTGCTGTCACTGTGTGACAGAACACAAATACAGCTAACGCCTTTTAACGTTAGCCTGCACGTAGTTGAAAACATATGTACCATATACCATACCATATACCATAACAGAGCCACCTAATGGACAGTGCGTCCTACATGTACGGAGCACAAGTCCTGTCCTTCAAACAAGCTTCATTACAGCAGGTATAACAACCCCTTTCTTCTGCATAGCTGTCATGGGACTTTGGGAAGTGACCCCCAAAATCTCCTCCTGAATTGCACAGTTTGCCACTTCAGAAAATAAACTCTCAGTTTAAGCAACAGAAACATAGCAGTGGTTTGTAGGCAAACAGTATTTTCCCTTTTAAAACATGCATATTTTTAATATGCACAGCATGCTGGAGTCAAGAACAAAAGAATCCCTTGCTTCCCATGAGGAGAGAGGAAACAATCACATTTAGGGTATATTAACAGCTACTAGTACTCCATACAGAAGTGCTCAAAAAACTCTCTGCAGGGATTCTAACTGTTCCTCATCACATAGGAGCAAAAGCAGGCCACAGGTGCCTGAGCTTAACAATAGCCTGATAAAAACAGCTTTTATTGCTTACAATCACTGAGCAAGAGAATGAACCCAGGATCTTGGATGTGCTTGTAGGTCTATCCACTAAAAGAATATGCTTCTGGACTTACACATGAATAGATGCTGCCTCCTACAACTAAACAGGATAATTTTACATTTCACTCTCCATTGCCTAAGAGTTAGATTGGCTTTTGCAACTGTATTCTGAAACCCAGCATGCAGCACTTTCTTGAATTGCTATGTGTGAAGAACAAAACAGTGCATGTCAGAACAGAAATAAATAAAAATAAAAAACATGTCATTACCATGCAGTTCTGTCCCATTTTTGCACAGGTTCTGGCTCAGAGTCTTACTCAAATGATTGACTTCACCAGCACAGCAGAGATGTTTTTCTTCCATCAGGCCAGCTTTCTGCAGAGCAGCGTGATGCGGTAGCATTTCTCACTTTCCAAAGTGTGCATTCCTACTGCCTTCCTTGTCTCCGTGGCACAACTCCCCAGTGCTCAC
Source organism: Anas platyrhynchos (assembly GCF_047663525.1). Lineage (NCBI taxonomy): Eukaryota > Metazoa > Chordata > Aves > Anseriformes > Anatidae > Anas > Anas platyrhynchos. The sequence goes on along the minus strand of NC_092621.1, from coordinate 28,329,185 downwards.
CTACACAAGGAAACTTCCCAGCTGAAAATTCATACTCCCCCTGCCTTTTTTTCAGGAGTGGAGTCCAAACATATGCTGAATGTTCACAGAAGAAAACAAGGACTTTTAGTTTTTAAGCCTAGTGCTCAAGAAAGGTGTGTGTTTTGTAACCCCGGTGACGAAGATGCTGTCAGCATGTCATCATTGATGAGTTCAAGAACACAGAATAAGCCCTGAAAGAGCTGTCTGCTGCACTGCCACCCCCCCAGTGCCTGTGCCTGGGCACTGCACCTGCTGGTGTCGAGGTGGGCTGAGCTCCACGGCAAAAATGTGACAAAGGCAAGGGGGCAACCGCAGGTGCGATCTGTGCAGCAAGACCTCTATTAGCTGCTAATGACAAGGGACTGCTTAATTAATGTGAATGACTGTTCCTTTCACGGATTTGTTAATACACTTTATGGACATCACGTCTCACTGCTCTGAAGGGAACACTGGCAAAACATTTCTTCAGTCCAACCATTGTATTTATTGAGGTTTACATAGACAAAAACAGCAGTAGGCTGTACAGATTAACTGTATATCTACACATTCACTATTGTAAACTACTTTAACCACATCATTACTACATAGAAACTCCCATAACTTACATTTGGGATTTAAAAAATAGTGGCAAAACAAAAGCCTTTCATAAAGTCAAACACTCCCAGCCTCCCCCCCCCCAAAAAAAAATAAAAATAAAAAATCCTCCCTGTCCTGATCAAAGACAGCCTTTGCTGTCTGAAGAGGTATTCTCCCCACAGCTAGTAACTCATACAAAAGAGAAGGTCATCCAATTCACTATTTATTCTTTTATTTTTTTAAACTTTTGGTGAACTGTGTAGCTCCCAGTAAAAAATAAATTAATCTGTTTCTCCTGCTTTGTCTGATTAGTGTTCCACAGAGCAAGGTACAAAGAAGCAAGCACTTTACATCAAACTTAACCAGAAACATGGGGGGAAGATGCATCTTAGGCACATAGTGTCACTGCACTCGGAAATACTTTTGACTTTCAGGGTTATTTTTCCCCAAAGTTACTGGAATGGGCAGTGACCCATTTCATGTTTAGTGGTATTAAAAAGTTATGTAGATTTTTAGCTTTTAACACTTAATCTCTCTTCTCAGTTACTACTAAGGTATCTTTTATTTCAAGTGAATTTCAACTTTTCAACTTTTTCTTTTCAACTGAAAGAAAACCAGAAAGCTATTCCCCCAGCCTTTCAACAGGGCTGGTTTTCCACTATCATCCATATCACCAACACAAACATTACCAAAAAGAAGTCTTCATAAGTGGAATAACATTGTGACTTGCCACATTCTGATATCCTCAGTTCACACTTTTTTTTTTTTTTTTAACAGGCTCTTATACAGTCTTTTCATGTGGTCCTGCCTGTATATTCATTATTCATATATGAAGAGCATATGCAACTGGAACTTAAGGTTCAGGGCACAGAGTTCTCTTAAATACAACTGCTGTAGTCAGCTCACCTCTGACTTAAATTATCCGTACCATCACTCTCAGTGAGCTTTTGCAGAAATGCCCAGCCCAAGAATAGAAAATTTTGTAGTACTGTATGAAGTAATCCTTAATCACCTACACAGCAGGAAATGTGAAAGTCAGCCTCTGAAGCTGAAACAAGCTTATGATATTTCTTTCAAAATCTGGGCTTTAGAGCATTTGTTGCTCAATATATTCACAATCCCAAAATTTAAAAATAAAAATTAACCATCTCTAAAGCACACGCACGTATCGTCACATAATTATTTAAGTCACACATTCAAAAACACGTTGTGCAGACAGGTTAGCACCACAGCTAATGCTGGACTGTCATGAGTTAGATAGGTAATCTTCTGAGGCCCAAACCTGAGACAAAAGAAGTGCTCAAGGCTGCAGAGTGAACCAGCAGAAGCAGAAAACTCTTTTTCCTCTCTCAGCTCCTTCAGACTACAGTTCATTGCCCATGCATGTTCCCAGGTTCTGTATTCACAAGACTGCTTTGTCTTCCAGATTCCTTGAACTTCTGAGCACTTTGTTTTCCTAGGTGTCTAAAGAGAAAGCTGATTTCCAATACCATCCAAGCTATTACTCAGTGACCAATGATAGATCGTAAATTGTTTCAGATACCTAGCAAAGGACACAACCCCTCAGCAATCTCTCCTTTTCAACATAAAGTTGCTTGTGCTGTCCAAAGAGAGATTCAAGCTTTAGTCAAATTACTGATTTTTATTCCTATTTATTTCCAATTAAAAGCTGAGCTAGCCAACCTCAATCAAGCTACATTATTCTGCATTTAAATTCACGCTTACCTGCTTAATATGTCCTCAGCCACAACTAAGAGGAATTTTACAGGAACCTTACAATGCACAGCCAAACATTAAATAAATACACACACACAAAATAACAAGATGCATATTTCTGCAGCCAAGTTGCACCAAACAAGCCAAACTCCTCCCTGAATAGAAATTCCATCAATCACTGACTTTGAAATGCACTCTCCTGCCTTTTCCATTTCTCTTTAAAATGTCAAGAATCCTGCTGAATTACGCCTTTTTCTTCCCCCTCTTAAAATAGAGGGAAGCTGGTACTTAATTTTATGCTGAAGAATTTGGAGCAAAATGAAAGAACAGTTAACATGAAGTTTTGTGACAGAGAAGAAAGTTGGGATGGCAGCACTGCTCACAAATGAGGAGTAACCTGTCAGAAAACACTATCCCCTCTTTCCTACAATATTTAGTTTGGTCAGAACATGTAATAATCCATACTTCCCTAAGGACAGGTTTAAAATGAGATGTCTTACTACCCTTCTTAATTTGGCACAAGAACTGTTTTTCCCTTTGGGAGTCATGGACAAACTCCAGCAACTCTGAAAATGTTGGTGTTTGTTTTTTTTTTTTTTTTTCGTCCCACTCTTTTGAAGGTATTCAGTAGTTTGAAATTTGGTTTAGAAAAAAGAAAATCAAAACCACAATATTACCTGCTTACCTTTCAGAGAATTAATTTAGAGGTTTTTAGGGAATGTTTTAAGCACAACAACTATTAGCTGCTCTTAACACTGAGCCTCTAGCACTCACATTGTGCTGTGCAAACACGCGTCTGCCCTGATAGCCATGGGCTCCCCTCTTCTGTCCTCTAAGAGGAACTAATGCAGGAGCAGGAGACACCACAGGAGGAAGAAGCTACTGAAGAAAGATGACAGAGCCTCAAGCTCATAGTGACTTGCCCAAGACCTGTGCAAGCTCATTTTAAAGATCGTATTAGAAGGGGCACTCGTGTTACACCCAGAAGGACTGATGGTTGCTGTCAGCAATAACAAATACTAAGTGCCTGTACCCAGATCCATCTGGCATAACCATGGCATTGTTAGCATATGCATCTTTACACAATTTGGGAAGCAACAGCAAGCATATTTTCCTTTTATACTCTTTGTTATCAAGGAAGATACCGTTTTATCAGTACTAGAGCATCTCTACCGAGGCAGTTATGTCCCTCATCAGCTGCCACTGCGTGAAAGCATGGCAGCAAAAGACATCAAAACACTTGAGGCCAAAGTAAAACAAGAGGTGAAGGCTGGAACAAAACTCACTGAAATCACTTGTGATTTCACTCCAAAGTAAACCACAGGCTCTATCTCAGGAATAAAGGTGATAACTCCTGAAGAGTTGTACTTAGTTCAGAATTATTAGGGAAAAACTTCCTTGGACATCACAACGCATTAAGCGCTATCATTCATGATGTTCCTTTTAAATGGAATTCTCCAGCCATAAAAAATGTATTTTGTATTTTTTAACTTCACTTTCCAGCATTGCCTTTTTATAGACTCACTACATAAACCTTTCTGGAGTAAAATATAAACAAAATGATACAAACAAGAGTCTGCATTTTATAGCATGATATTCCATGTACACAGGAATATCTTGGGTTAAACTAGAAAGGGAATGGGTGAGGAACCTTGAAGAACAGTTTAGGATCCAGCTGGATCCAAAACTTTACTCATTTTCCATTTCAAAGCAAACTTCAGCACTAGAAAACAGACCATGCTTCAGATACTTAATTTGCAGTGAAGCAACACGTAACTGCTTATTCAATTATTTTGTAATTAGTTGGAGGCACAATCAATTTCCCAAACAACATGGCTCAGTTTCTATCTACACAGCAAATTTTCTGCCATTTCTAACCACATTTGTTTATACTGCATATGTCTTAGCCATGTTTGCATTGATGCACACTGGGAAAATCTGTGCAGCCATCCCAGCACACCTCATTAAGAGCAGCATGAAAGGGAGTAGGGAAAAGGAGGAGGAGAACAGGAAAGCACCCAGAGGCTATATGTGTTATACATAGCAGATGGGTAATGCGCCTTGGCACTCCACACATCATGGAAACTGGAGGAGACTCGCCAGCCAGAATGGTTACTGGGACAAGAGGGCTAAAAACTGCTCTGCCAAAGAAAGGGACGTAACAACTTTGCTGCAGAAAGATAGTCAACAGGCTTCGAGAAAGACAAAGCATGATTAATTATCATGATTCAAGACATTGAATTAGGTAAAGACATAACTCAACTTACAGCAAGTTTTGCAGAAAAATCATTACTAGCAGAGTTGAAAGTTAGTTTGAGCTAGGTATCTAATGAATCTACTAAACAGCCACACTAAGAATCAATTTTTGTCACTGCGGAACCCTTCAGAATAGACAACAGCATTACTATCACGATAATTCACTAAAATCAGCAAATAATTCATTATCCTTGAAATCAGTGGAGGGGAATGCAGTTTAACAAGAAAAAGGAGAAGAACAGATTTTGCCCATGTAGCTGTGAGACACAATCTTGTGTCCCATAACCTGGCAGGAAGAACTGGTGTTTGCACTGCAGACAGGAGCTGAGCTACGTTCTGCAACACTAATCCCACCCAGGGTTTCACCTGGCTATGTGGCAACAGCCGTGCTGCAGGCTTAAAATAGTGAGGCAATCGGAGCACAAGACATCTCCATATTATAACCAAGACAGGTTTTGCAGCACTGATCAAGCCTGAAAGAGGCCGCTGAAATTTGTCCCACCCAAACAAGTTTTATGCATCTTTTTGTACAAAGAGAAGGGAGAATGGAAAGAAGATGAGTTTTGTTTCTCTCTTATTAGGGCATGTTGCAACTTGTCATAGACAGAGCAGTAGGTGCTACACCTAGGTGGGGATGGATGCAACCACAGGTTTTGCCCTTATACCATGTGCTTTCAAAAAGAATATTTTTATTCAGTGCCTTTCAAAATAAATAAATCGAAGGTTGTCCACCCTCCCTGCCTTAATTCTTATACTGGAGGGAAAAAATATATCTGATATTTTGATGCAGCTGAAAAGGAACTGGAAGTACCACCTCAAAGTAATCGAAGTTTGTCAGACAGCTTTTGTTCAGGGGCCAAGCCCACCTTCCTCAATTCTCACCTATTGCTCTGTATCACCTTGCACTGGCTGCTAAGAAAAGGCTCACTGTCTGTCTCCCTGTGGGAGAATTGAACCTTTTTTTAAAAAACAAAACAAAACAAAACAAAACAAACAATTTTCAGGCCCTTTTTCAACAGACTATTCCTACAACACCTATGCTGGCTGTATAGGGATAGTAAAACACCGATTTTGTTCCATTTCCTCTCATAGTTTTAAAATCCAAACTTACAAGGAATAGGAAAGACATTGCTACAGCTGTCTGTGTGTCTTGAGCATGGCCTACAGAGATTTGTCACATGAATCTGGTCTCTTACCCACTTGTCAAGGCCTCCTCTACAACTGCTTTCCCAAGGGTAAAGAATCTGGGAGAGCTCAGGTCACTTGCATGCTGGATTTTTAACTTAGAAACCATTCTGAAAGTCACTTGACCTTTCTGGATTCAGAAATATTTTGTTAGTACAGGGAAATGAAGAAATGTCAGACTGCATTACCTCTCTTTTGTGTTTGTCAGATTACTTCTGATTCACTTCCAGGAAGTAAATAACAAGGTCAGAGTCAATTCATTCATGCCGGAGGAGAGTGCACAGATGCGGAAGAGGGAAATCAGTCCCCACGGCACTTTGATGTTTCCTTATCTTATAGTGTATCATTACAGTAACCACTAATTGTCACAGAAAGATGCTTTTCTAAATTAGAAACATGAGGAACAAGGAATTTTAAAGATTGTATTCCACTGTATTTGCTTCAGGAAAAAAATGTATACGCACACATGCTTATACTCCAAAACCATCTCAATGGAAGAAAGTCTTTAAGTCTGAATTGTAACAATATGGCTGAACTCTGTTCTTCTGTATGACAACACAAATAGCTTCACACTTGCTTAAAAAAATAATAATAATAATTTAGTTGACACATTATGTCTGAATTATAGACATGCCATCTACTGGAAAATTTGGCTCATTGAGCCCTCGAGTGAATTATCACAGACCAATCAGATGACTTGTGGGAAAACTTCCTCTTCCCCTCCAACAACACCTTTCTAAGTAAGCCACAAAATTCATGATCTTGGTGATCAAAACAGTCTACTTCAAGATGTTGATGCTTTAGTTTAAATCCTCACAGCCCCAAGACCCCTTCAAGATAAATGATTTTATATTAGCAGTGAAGGAGTTAGAGATTTACAAAGTCAATAAGAATTCATAACTTCTGCATTTTAATCATTCATAGCCACTGTATTTGATTTACCCCACAATTTCCATCAGAAAATGAAAAAGTTTTGAAGAATGAGTTATTCTCAATGTAAATCTCCAGCACACCTCTGTCAATCATGTTAGGCCTTTCCCCGTTAGTTTTTCCTGCCTCCTGATTGAAACTACACAGCCAGTTTAATTACTTCATTATTTAAAACTTCTTAACTGAAAAGGCTCTGAAAATATGGAAAGCTAAACTAATGCATAGTCATTCTACATGGAATAGAGGAAAGCATTATAAACATCGGTATAGCTTATGAAGATCGAGTACACTCATACTTTCTTCTATCCTAACACTTTGCAAAGAAAAAAAAAACAAAAACCTACAGAGGTCTAGAATGCTTCTACTGAAAGATATGTATGCACACAGATAAAGAGGGAAATAATTCCCTAGTCAAAGACAATATTTGTTTGCCACAAAATGTACATTCTCTTTATGATATTAGAATAATAATCTGTGGGAAGCTACCATTCCAGAAATTATAGCATAAAAAGAAGCTTTAGTATTATTTGTAGAGAAGACTAAGCCTTTGATAGTTTTGCTGGCAAGTTTTATTTATTTTATTATTATTATTTTTAATTTGCAGTCTGTTGAGCAGCTCTTGTACCTTTGTTTAACTACAGGGAAAGAACTGTTCAGTTTACAGCACAGTTTTATATGCAAATTGTGTTCTGTAGACACTACTCATTGTAAGTGTCAACAGGAGAAAAAAAGCTTGACAAATTTAAGACTGTTGAGATTTTTCATAAACTTTGAAGGAACACTGAAATTACAAAGCGCACTGAGCTCACTGTAAAGCATTTTCTCTAAGCATGTGCCAAATCATGTATATTAAAGGACTTTTTAAAAAATTCTACTACGATACCTTATGCTCCATTTTCCATTTCTAATTGTTTGTGACAATTTAAAAAGGAGTCCTGTCTTCTTCACACAGTCAGAGTTCTTGTTTTCATAGCTCTCCCAAGTATGGAGCTTGTTTCTACTCTGTGGAAACATTTCTATTGGATTTACTTCTACTGGAAAAAAACAAGCTTTCACACCCATACAAATCAAGATTCGGGAGCAAATTCAGAGCTGAAAACGAAGAGACATTTTACTGCCAAAAAGATGGGGGGGCTCCTAACAAATCAGCCAGCTGTTGCACTAACAGCATCAAATAAAGAAATTGCAGAGCTTATTCTACTCTTTATCAATAATGCATGGCTGCGCACAGACAATTTATAGCTGTTTTCCATCACTAGGTATTGTGTAGTACTAAATTAAGTCTACAAAATTCAAGGACAGTCCACCCACACAGCTACTGTAAGCCAGCCAGGCCACTTTGAATAAACATTTTAAAGGCATAAAGTGAGTTTTATTAGCATGCAGATCCACAGCTCTTAGTGGACAAAGTATCGCCATTAAAGAAGCAAGAGTACATTTAGCAGGAAGAGCAATGAGTTGCTCTTATGCCTTACATATAAAGACATAGTGGATTATATATATACACATAGAAGCAACAACTCAACCCTCTGAATTTATTAAGATTAAAATCTAAAGCAAGAAAAGAATTTATTTTCAGCATTAGGAATTGATTGCCATTCTCAGAAAATCCTAAGACAGGTGCTGAATGGGTCAACTTCTGACAACAAAAGAGCTAAGAAAAAGATGGTTTTGACCAGTTTTGTTTACACTCAGGTAGCTCTGAAGATTAATAGATTTATATTTTAATCCTTCGCAAGTCATAAATCAGAAAAGCACACACAAGGCTTTCATCAGGATGAAGAACTAGTTATCAGAGAGAAGTCTCCTTAACAACACTTATAGCACAGGTACACAAGTGGGAGGTGGGGTTCCCCAGCAGGCACAGTTAAGCAAGAGTTGGTGTGGCATGATCCAGTTATGTTCAGTCAGTCAGCCCTACCTCTTCATGTCACAGCAGTCCTGGCACGTAGGTGTGTTGTGTTACGTGTGTCTGAAATGCACGCGTTAAAGCACAGAGCACAAAAGCTGGTCACCAGCAGCAAGAGGATGCTGCTGCTGGGTCCCTGCATCCAAGTTCAACTCTGCTCAAGTGGTCAGCAAGGAGACTCCTGAGTCCTGCTTCCAGCATGCAGTCAGGTGCAACCAGCTACGGCGTGGATGACAGCACCACCAGGAGGTGGGTTTGTGTCACGTTGTAAACATCTGCTGCTGTTCCTAAAAGAAACACTGTGCTGCCCATCATCCCTCTGAAGACATCAGCAAGGGTGAGGTTTGCGACAGCTTTCGTATGAAAGCAGAGCACCACTCCAGACAGGATCCTCCACATCTTGCTGGGTAGCTGGTGTGACATGATGACATCCCTGCCTGGAAAAGTTTTTTAACAGTGTGTGAGGGTGAAGGATGTAATACAGCACAGCAGTGTGATGGCATTGTGGCATGTTTGAGCACAAGTAAGAGCAGGAAGGATATAAAAGATGGGATTTGAGCTACATCTGTTATAAGATGGTCAAGTGGAATAGCCTGGCCAAATAAAACATGACTGAATTTACTGTCAAGGTATGAAGAGGAAAATAAATCAACGTTGATCAGTGAGATATTTGGATTTTTAATTTTTCAATTTTCCAGTGAAAGTATACAATTTTGATCATGTGGATGGAAGAACTGAGTGCACTCTCAGTAAGTCTGTAGGTGACATCACATTGGGGGGGAAGTGTCAATCTGCCAGAGGGTAGGAAGGCCCTGCAGAGGGACCTGGACAGGATGGGTCAATGAACAGAGGCCAATGGGATGAGGTTCAACATGGCTAAGTGCTGGGTCCTGCACTTTGGGCACAACAACCCCATGCAGCACTACAGGCTTTGGGCAGAGTCGCTGAAAAGCTGTGCAGAGGAAAAGGATCTGGGGGTGCTGATTGATGCTTGCCTGGCCATGAGCCAGCAGTGTGCCCAGGTGGCCAAGAAGGCCAATGGCATCCTGGCTTGTTCCAGGAATAGTGTAGCCAGCAGGGCCAGGGAGGTGATTGTCACCACGTACTCTGCTCTGGTGTGAGGCTGCACCTCGAGTGCTGTGTTCAGCTTTGGGCCTCTTGCTACAAGAAAGACATCGAGGCCCTGGAGCATGTCCAGAGAAGGGCTACAAAGCTGGTGAAGGGCCTGGAACAAAAGTCCTGTGAGGAGCAGCTGAGGGAACTGGGATTTTTTAGTCTGGAGAAGAGAAGGCTCAGGGGAGACCTTATCGCTCTCCACAGCTACCTGAAAGGGAGCTGTGGGGGGCTTGGGGTCAGCCTCTTCTCTCAGATAATTAGTGATAGGACTAGAGGGAATGGCCTCCAGTTGTGCTAGGGGATGGTTAGGTTGGAAATGGAGACATTTCTTCTCAGAAAGAGCAGTCAGGCATTGGAATGCGTTGCCCAGGGAGGTGGTGGAGTCACCATCCCTGGCGGTGTTTAAGGAAAGGTTGGACGTAGTGTTTAGGGACATGGTCTAGTGGGCGATATTGGTGATAGGGTGATGATTGGACCAGATGATCTTGGAGGTCTCTTCCAACCTTAATGATTATATATAGTACTGTATAGCAAATTTAACTTCACCTACAGGAGATGTGCTTTCTTAAAAAGCAGCTATCAAGTATCTCATGACCTTCTGAAGTTAATCAGAGCTTCACTAATCACTGTGGAAAAAGTGATGTAACTGCTTCCAGTGAGCCCAGATCATTCAGAAAGTAAGGGTCCAAACTTGACTAAATCTAACTGACACTGTGCCACAGCAATCAGGTCCCAGAGTTTGGTGAAGTTGCATCCACATTGCATCCCTGTGAAAGCAGAATCTTTCTGCTCTGACCTACAGGCAGAAATCATCCAAGCTTAAGTTGAAGTGAAATCTAGTCGTGTTTGTCATAAAATCTGTTTTCTCCATGAATAAGCACAAGTATAAAAGCCTAGAGCTGGAAGCTCAAAGGAAAGCAGCTGTTGGATATTTGTAATTTAACCTGCCAGGAGTACAAGATTTTCTTTACATAATAGGCTGAAGTCATGCTGTGAAAAGCAAAACTGCCATTTTGAAGTCTGAGGAGATTGGAATAAAATCCTTGCTTAAATCAAGGCTTCAGGACAAAGAATTGGAAAAAAAAAAAAAAAAAAAGAAAAAAAAAAAAGACAATCCCAGTGAAGCAACCTTGGCTTTATAAATAGGAATTAATTTTATGAAGCCTGCTGTTCAGCTCGTGTTACCAAATGTAATTGCTGTGTAGGTCACTGAAGCAGTGCACTTTTAATTGGCTTGTGGACTCTGGCAGAGTTCAGAGATGCACAAAAAACTCTCAGGCCATCTCCACCAAGCACATTGTTCCAGCAGGATGCTGGCCTTGCAACCCACAGGGCAAGCACTGAGGTATGTTAGCATGTCAGACAGCAAATCACCTCTTATTGCAGAGGTATCTGTACAAACACAAAATGCGTGCTCTGTGGTCACAGTCCTGTTCCTTAATGATCTGATGTGCTACCCCATCGTTCCTGAGAAGTAGCAGGCAGTCAGCAATCATCGCTATTGTCTTTCCATGACTGCTGATACAAGGCTGCTCTGGGTTTTACAACCTTTCTGCACTCATACTCTTCCTCTGCCTGCACGTTTCCTCACAGCCTCCTCCCCTCTTCTCCCATCCTGCACCTTGAACTGCCATCCATACAAGCCCCCAGGCATCCACACTGTGACTACACTCATTTACTGACACCTTCCCCACTGCAGAAGGTATGCAGGTTGGGTATGCCAGTGCAAGCTGGCAGTGTCCCCACCACCACCACATCTCCTTTGCTCAGAAGGCTGTGCTTGGCTGAGGGCATGCACTTCCACAGCCAGGACAGGGCTGTGGCACACAGCCACACAGGAACTGGGACAAACCTAGGCACAGTGATAATAAGTTTCCTTATTTAGCTTTTTTTCTAAGCATTTCTCTTCCCTGCCAGCTACAGCCCTGCCTTGGGGCCCAGAAGCAGTTGTGTCTGCTTTCTCCCTGTACAAAGCAGTTTTGACAGCAGAAAAGACTGGATTCACCTCCCAGTGCCTTTCCCCCAAAAAAGGAGGAGCATCAGGAGAGCAGCAGCTTGAGTGAGAGCCCAGAGCTGGTTTGGAAGGTGCTGGCCCCAGGTCTGTCTGCACTCAAACTACAATCTTTGCAGGTTCAATCTTTGCTTGTCAAGAGACGAGTTCATTTCTAGATGATCCCCCCTCACACAAACCACAGCACACTGTGGTGCATGTAATGAGGTGGAGGGTAACAAGCCCTAAAAGTAAACAGAAATAGGAGTCAGTGGACACTTCAGATAGCAGCTGTCAAACCTGAGGGAATCCAGGAGTCAGTGGCAAAGAGGCCCTTTACAAAGTGATTAGCTCTCCAGGTTTGGCTTACCACATGCTTAATTTGGGAGTCCCTAGTCACCCAAATGACCAGGGCATGGGAGACTGTGCTGTGCATGCATGGGGTGTTGTGCGGACACACTCTGGGCAGCTTCAGTCTGTGCCTGTCTGCAGCTCAAAAGCCAGTACTACTACCATGAAGCAGACAATATAGATATGAATCCAAACAGATGGGTGCAAAATACAAGTATTAATGAAAAGAATGACAGCAGCAGCAGCAGAATGGTCACTTTTTCAGCCACAGACGTGTCTTTTACAGTCTTCAGTTTTTATTACCCGTATTTTTGCTGACGAAGAATGTCTCAACCTGACAGCAAGTAGACTGAAAACAATCCTTTCACTACTAAAACTTATTAATACACAGATGAAGCATTAAGGCATTTTAATAGACAGTTATACAAGCACTTAAAGAAACTAGAACTGGTGATTTAGGAGAAGAAGTCAAGTTACTTCTTCATTGCATCTTATTTCTACCCCATTGAGGCTCAGTGAATTTAGCCATAACTGACAAATACTGGCAGTCTGGTCCAGTCTAATACACAAAATACAGGTGTCATGTTAGTATGGTTTATTATAAAGCAAGGGATGGACTGAGGCAATGTGTGGGACCGTATTTATTTATTATCTTCCCTCTCTCCCCTTACCCTCCTCCAACAAAGAAGCTGCATCTTACCTTAAAAGATTAACAGAAATGCTAGTCCTCTACTTCTCTTTAGCTTTAAGCTTCAGAAATAATGCAGGAGAATCAGCTAGTTCAATACTTCAGCACTTGACAGCACATTCAGGAATCTGAAACTCATCCTACAAGAAGAGAAATGAAAATTAGTCATTGTACATGTTGGGCAATATATCACATGCTTAAAGCTGCAGATGCCTGGTAATGCCATGCCACTAAACAATAATGAAATTCACAATAATCACAAATATGAAAGGTTATGCCATTTTTGGCTTCCAAGGTGCAGTGCACACAAGCAATATTCTGGTTACAGTACCCTGGAAAGAAAACATGCATCTTGCAACCAATATGTCACCCTGTAGTGCTTTCCCAGCTTAAGAACTCTGTTCAACCAACAGTCAATGCAAATGCATAGAAACAAAGCTTTAGACATGTCATGATAAACCAGTTATGGAAATGCAGCACTAAATGTCTAAAGAATGGTAACCTGGTACTAATTTGAACTGAGAAATGCAGCAGAAGCCCACATGAGCTAAGCAGCAGTGCTATATAACCTGGGAAGATGCTTCTATATATGAATGACATGGAAGAATTTTATAAACTGCAATAAAGAGGCAGTGCCTGCTTTGTCCCATTTCCCTTAGTAGGCTTTTTTAGAAGTCTTATCTTGCAAGAATTTGCACATACTCCTAGCTCTTACACAGTAAAGACATTGAGACTGAAGTTCATAGCTGCACCACTGTAGCACACAGGATGGCTTTTCCCTTTTTCCCACAGCAATTCATATTCTGCCACCAAGGTTTAGACCACTTATTTCTCAACTCCAACTCACTTGGCATGTTTAACTCCTAAAACAAGCTAACTTTGCAGAACCACACACACACAGATGCCACCAAGACCCCCGTTCCTGGCTCTGATGCATCCTGTCTCACAACCATTTGCAGGTACAGTCCCAAGTCAGTACACTAGGGCTGTGCTGGAGACCTTCTGTATGCAGACATTGAGTAGTTTCATGCTGCTGCTGCTAGCACATTTGACAGCTGTCAAGGGATAGGACAGGAGAACAGTTTATATCTAACATAGTTACTTAAGAGGTTTGAAGATTATTTTATGGAAAAAAAACACATCAGGTTTTAACTGTGTACTTTCTTAGAGCTTTGGTATGAGAACACAAGGTGATCATTGGCCCAATCTGTGTAACTATAAAGGTGCAGGTTTAATGGAATACAAGTAAATCATACCAGGTAGGAATTAAATATTTTTTACTGTAAATTAATAGATAAACTGGCACACAAAGCAAGACATGGACCAATGCCTCTACATATACGTTTTTCAAATTCTACTCTGTTTACAAACCCCCAAAATAGCCTCCTAAAGGTAACTGTCTTCAAAAACCAACAGAAGTGGCATTTTTCTTAGGACACAAGGGCTGTCAATCCCAACATGCAAGAAGCTGGGCAGGGACATCAGGAGACCAGCTTGATTAAGACAAGACTGCTTAGCCAAACTAAAACACAAAAGCAAAATGCATAGGCACTGGAGGCAGAGGTACACATACTGGGAAGATTATAGGGATGTGGCCTGGGAGTGCAAGGAGAGGATCAAGATAGCCAAAGCACAGCTGAAACTCAGTTTGACTAAATATATCAAATAACACAAGAAGGGTTTCTTCAAGCACATGGGACAGCAAAGGAAGATAAACTTTCCCTGCAATGAGCAAAACATGAATGAGTTCTTCAACCTGCATAGAAAAGGCTGAGCTGCTCAAACAGCTTGTTTGCCACAGTCTTCATAGGTAAATGCTGTAGCCACATGGCTGGAGTCACAAAAGGTAAAGGCACAAACTGAGAGAATAAAGAACTACCCACTGTAGGAGAGGATCAGATGTGAAACCGTCTAAGGAACCTGAAGGTGAACAAGGTCCTCTGAGACCTAATGAAATACACCTGCAGATCTCATGGGAACTGGTAGATGCAAGTTCCTAAGTCACTGTCCATCAGTTGCAGTCCAGCAAAGCTTCCAGTGACTAGAAAAGGGGAACACAACCCCCGTTCTTAAAAACGGAGAAGAGGAAGACCCAGGGAACTACAGGGCAGTCTCACATCTATGCCTAGCAAGATCATGGAGAAGATTCTCATGGTAATTATGCTAAGGCACACATAGAATAGAGAAGTGATTGCTACAGCTGACATGGTTCACTAAGGGGCAAACAGTGCCTGACAAATCTTGTGGCTGTCTACAACAGAGTTACAGCATTGATGGTTAAGGGAAGAGTAACCAACTTCATCTACTGGGACTCGTGCAAAACATTTGACATTGTCCCACACAATATCCTCGTCTCTAAATTGGAGAGACACTTTTTGACAGATAGGCTACTTGGTGGATAATGAATTGGTTGGATGGTCACACTTAGAGCCAAAGTCAATGGCTCAATGTCCAAGTGGAGATCAGTGACTTTTGGTATTCCCCAGGAGTCTCTACTGGGACCAGAGCTATTTGACATCTTTGACAGTGATAAGGACAGTGGGCTTGGGTGCACCTTCAGCAAGTCTGCAGACAACACCAAGCTGTGTGGTGCAGTCAACATGCTGGAGGGAAGGGATGCCATCCAGAGGGACCTGGACAGGCTCAAGAGGTGGGCCTGTACAAAAAACATGAGGTTCAACAAGGCCAAGTGCAAGGTTGTGCACCTGAGTCAGGGCAATCCTGCCCATCTATACAGGCTAGGTAACCAGCAGATAGAGAGCAGCCTTATGGAGAAGAACTTGGGGGTACTAATGAATGAAAAACTACACAAGCTTGCACATCCCAGAAAGACAACCAGATCCAGACTGCATCAAAAGACAGCTGGCCACCAGTTCAAGGGAGATAATTTACAGTGGCCTTCTAGGACTGCAAGAGGGTCTTCTGGAAAGCTGGAGAGGGACTCTTTGTCAGAGAAAGTAGCAAGAGGACAAAGTGTAAATTAGTATATTAAGCTAAAAGAGGGTAGCTTTAGATTAGATGTAAGGAAGAAGGGTGGTGAGGCACTGGAACAGGTTGCCCAGAGAAGCTGTGGATGCCCCATCCCTGGAAGTGTACAAGGACAGGTTGGATGGAGCTTTGAGCAACCTGATCTAGAGAGAGGTGTCCCTGCCCATGGCAGGGTGTTGGAACTACATGATCCGAAGTCCATTTCTACCTAAATAATTCCCTTAATATTACAGAATCATAGGAAGTATAAGGGTCTGTCTGTGGGAGGAGAAGAGAGGAAGGATTCTGCAGGAAAACCCAAGCAGATGTTACACTCTAGAAAAAAATCCTAAATACACCATCTGTTACAAAACCAGAAATCCAAATGCCCCAGATGTCCCCTTACTTGAACTTTAAAATAGCATTCAGTGCATCTACACAATATAGAAGTTAACACATGAGGAAACTTGCGATGTTAGAAGACAATTATGTCCTTGGAGCTACATGTTCACAGATAATGGCAAACACCAAAGTCATGGTGTTTGTGTATAATCTCCTGTTCCACACTTTTGTGGAAAGTTTTAAAGCAGCTTCCTGTAAGAGTTTCAAACTGATGCCAAGACTTCAGATCTTCAAGACAGTCAGTTACACAGCCAGGCTCACATTTTGAGGACAATAAAAGTGTTATTCAAATACCTATTACCGTACTCAGAAAGCCTCATCCACACATCATGGTGTCATGATTGTTTAGATATTATTCATAAATCATTTTTGCCTCAAAAGATTGTCTTTGGATGCCCTCCCAAAGCCATCTTGTCTTTATCAGGTACTCACATTCATCTCATGAGTGTTTGTGCCCACACCTGATGCAGATCAGTTTGACAGCACAACTGTGTGATAAAGGCCACAACCAGGGAATGGTTTGAGCTCCAAGATGAGCAAGTGATAACTTTGAGAGTTGCACCTCAGAAAACACAAGTCAGATGTTCTCTGGGAGCTAAGATTTATCACACAGTTTACTGTTTTCCATGCCAGATAGGAAGAAAGCTTCAGCTTTGCCTTTTAGCCCAAACAAATCACAATACACACAATCATACTCCTACATACCTAAGCCCCACCAAAACAAAAACACTATGCTGCACACCCATGTTCCCTTAAGGAGAGAACAAACCACACCTAACAGGTGTTAATCAAAACATCAAACATTAGAAAACGTTCTGACACAATGGAGATTTAGAAAAATATGCAGCATCTCAAGAAAAATTTGAATCTGTATAAAACAGATGTATGTATCTTGTATCAAAAAGCAATTGTTCTTCTAAACTGCCTTGCAAATGGCAATCTAAATTCAGTCCCAGGAAGAAAACTGACTTAATTGATTAACACAACTGAGTGCTAAGTAGAAGCAAAGATAAGCAGAAATGAAAACAGACATACTAAAACAGTTAAGCAGAGATTTTACTTACACCAAGGGAGCAAGTTGACTGATAAAGTTGTCATCTTTACAGAAAGCTCTAACCTTGATAATACTTTCAATTTAAACAAAGCTCACTATGTAATAGATATTTTGCAAACTCACGTAGGCAGGGCTTCAGCAGCTTCTCATGGAAAATCTATGTACTTCACAGGCATATTCCAGCTTGACAAGATCTCTGCAGAGTACTCCACTACTCCATCTTCTCCTCTTTTCCTTTTTAATGTTGTTCAACACCTCCTCCCACACACACCTCCAGCACATGTACCTCCCTCCAGCAGACAGTCAGATTCACTTATCTAAAGAGGAATTTATGCTGGTCTGAAAAAAACACCAGCTCCCTCAACTGCAAGGACATGCCTGGATAACATATTGAGATATGCCTTAGATGTTGTGTCAAACACTTCAAAGTCAGTTAAAGATGCACTGCATAGCACCCAAAGGGTAATTACTCTCACTGGGGAAAAAACATTTTAAAATAGATTTGTACATGAAGGTAGCATTTCTAGAAGTAAACACATTATTTCCTAGTGAATGTGCTGTATTTTTGGACAGAAAGCCCCCAAGTAGCCAAAAGCAATATTGCATCTTCGTACACTTCACTGGCATAAGATCTCATAATTGCTAAAGGGAATAACTAAGGTTACGTCTGCATGGCACAAAGCACCATGCTAATTAACCTTGCAGAGACACTAATTAATCTGGGCAGGACGCCATGATAACATGACTACACTGCTGTCTTGGGAATCTCCCCATGCCAATGTATCATGCTCTTTGGTCATACACACCCACACACACCCGCAGTGTCTTTCGCATAAAAGAGGAGTTTTACGCTGAAGATGAATCCCTATAGAGAGGTGTTTCCACTCAGAAGCTGCCATATAGTTTTTTTATTATTATTATTATTTAAATCTGGGGTCTATGGTATACAACACCAAACTATACACTTAAATAATTCTTACCAAATAGTAAAATAATTGACTGGTGTTACAGAGGATAATTAAGCTGTTAGGAGGACCATAAGAGGATGTATTTATGGACAGTCTTCTTGGCATTTGAAAGTTGGCACAGAAGTTTCAGGAAATCATCTCAGAGGGATAACTGTAAAAATGGTGATTGTCTATCAGCCCTTCAGCAGCAGCAGTTCACCCCACAACAGTCCAGTTTCTCATCTGGTCCCCAGACACGGCAAGGAGGGGTGCTTGTACGTGCTCATGTAAGTGTTCACAAGTTAGTACATTCCAAATAGCAGATAATGGAGCCACTGTAGTTGTTAGCACATTTTCAAGAAGTTAAGTTGTTGCCAAACCAACTCCACAACTTTCCTTTTAACATTATGGTGATTAAACAAGTCTTGGGCTATAGCCAGAACAGCAGCTACCTTATCTGCTATAACTGATGCCACCTCTAGGTACAGAAACCAACTCTTCATATACTGCAAATGGACTTCGAGCTTCTGACTTGTTAAAACACACACCGTAAGTAATAATGTACTGAATAGCAGCTTTAAGTGCCTGTTCCAATAGGAACTGGTCTTTGAACGTGCAGAGAGCAAGAAGAAAAGGGAACATTTGGCATACAACACAACCTGCAACAGAACATAGTCTGCCCAACAGTGCAGAACAGGAGAACACAGAAGTGTCATTCACTGTGGCACAAAACAAGACAGAAAGTCATTCTACTACCAGGCAGAACAGGCAGTTTCAGAGAACAGCCCCTGTCCATCCCTCTTTCTCCTCTACCTCCTTAATCCACATTTAAAACCAGGGCTTTCCCAGACAATCCTCAAAGTCCTAGACTTAAACAATGTCCTAGACGTAAAGGATGGACTCTCAAGCAAGGCAGACCTACAAAGCACAGCCCCATGAATTTATGCATGAGCTACTTTAGTGTCAGAACTCATATTGCTGGTAAATGGGATACACAAGATCAGCTAGAACCTGGCGGGCAAGGCTGGCTTCTCATGTTTCAGTTAGTTTGCAGGGCCAGAGGTAACAGCACAACAAAGGGCAGCTTCACCTTGTCCCTTGGTTTGCACTACATCAGTCTGAAAACTTCTAGCCCTATGGAAAAAGTGACTGGTTTGAACAAGCGCACTGTTTCCTGTGGCAAAAGCACAGGGACAACTTAATCTTGGAAAGTGCACTGCATTCAGACAAGGACAAACCACATAAACTGCATCAAAGTGCTTTTAAGCCCTCCTTGCTCCTATCACAGACGACAAGCGCTCAAACAAGTCTGTCTGAATTGGTCACGTACCATTTCTACACTACTGGGAAAAGCACCACTGTAAAAAGCATAATCAGATTGCTAGAAATGAAATAGCCCTTAGATAAGCTGGTGTTAGTTGCAATTCTCATGCTTGGACCCAAGGTGCATCTGCTCAGAAGTGGAAAGGTGTTATTAAGAAAACACATTTGCTACATGATTGCTCTCAAAACTAGTAATCTTTCTTTCACACACATCTACATATCAGATACCCATGGAAAAGACTAATAAAAGCTGTCTCCTCCAAAGTGATTAATACTTTTTGACCCAAAGGCTGAGTGTTTTTGGATGGTACACAGTAACAATGATACTTTGGGTAAACACTTTAGTCTCTAACCAGCAAAACTGGTCTAGATTGTCACAGAACAGTACAATCCAACAATCCACATGAATAGATGTGCTGAGCCTTAATACCTTTAGCTGTCAACTCAGATGAGACTGACTCAAATCACTGAATCCTCAGAGGCCAGAACATGCCCTACTCCTTCCTTCCTCCAATACCTTGCCTAGGTAAATAGCAGAGTTCATCCTGAGTTTTCTGAAGGGTGATCTTTGCTTAGCAGGACAAACAGTTCTGTGACACAGCCACCACTCCAGATTTTTAGCTGGCAGACAGCAATCTGAGCCCTAACAAGAAACAGGCTAACTTCTTAAACGGATAAGCACAACTATCCATTCTCTAACTGATGCTACTATCATACGTGAAACTTCACTGAGAGTGCTTAGAGCTCACCCAGCTTTCTTTTATCCCATTTGCAGGGAAGTCACTGCTCATGGAGTGTGTCACTCTAGCAAGTAAGAGGAGGGAAAGTCATCAACATACACAAGTTTTTTTCCTCTTCCTTTCTCACACCACCCTTTCTGTAGGGGGGCCAAATTCTTTGTTATCTATCCAGATGACTTTAGCCATCACAAGTCAGATGGCCTAGGTTTAGAAGTGCAACATATTTTCTGTTGCTCTAAAGCAAGATGGATTTTACACAGCCAGTTTAGATGGGCTAAATGTTAGGCAATGAATGGAGTGAAGATAGGGTGTCACAACTGAAGCAAGTTACCTAAAAACAACTCAAGAAAGATGGAAAACTAGGGTGACTCTCAGCTACAGATGTCTTCAATTAACCTCTCAATACACCTTTTTTTTTTTTTTTTTAAACATACTGTATCCAGTTATATCCTTTGCTTGGTCACAATATCATACCATGTAACCCCTCTGGCAAGCAAAGTACCTAATAAATCTGTGCTTGCTCCTGTATGGAGACCAGGGATTACCAAAGGCTGTGAAGGTCATCCTTTTGTTCTACAGTGAAAAAGAACTGGAAAAGGGGAGAATGACACTGAAAGGGGCTATAAGAAACTTCCTTGCTTGCTCAGTTACTACATACAGATGGGCTTCTTCTGATGAGAGCCACCTGCATACCCCTCTGGTCCCATCACAGATGGTCCAACAGGAGAGGGAAGCTCCTCAGAATTTCTCCTTAAGAGAATTTCTCATTAAGGAGAAGCTCTGCCAGCCCGTAAAAGGAAGAAGGTTACTTCACTAAGTACACTTAACTTTCAAAGTTAAGTTAAAGATATAGAGCTGGTTGTCATTAGCTCCTGAAACAGCAGCTCAAACACTAGTAATTGATGAGCCTCAAAGAGTCTTAACTGCTGGATTTCAAGCAACACAAGCACAAGCAAGCCTCTGTAAAAACTGCCCTTTCTTTGTGTTGTTGCTCCATCCCCTCATTTCGTATGAGCTGATTCCCCAGCATCAGGTATCACAATGTATCTTCATGGGTATAACACAGCTAAAGGTGATAACAAAACAAAACATATATAAAGCAGTTAATCTGCTTGAGAACCACACCAAGAACCTGCATGGTAAAGTATACATGTCCTTCACATCTCCTTATCTAAGCTTGGAGCTCTGGTCCCACTTTGTCTTGGGACTGGCAACATCCTGAGGCTTCAGGGGAAAAAAGACAATAGGACTAACATCCCCTTCTGGCACCAAGGTAAAATTTGGACCAAGTCATTCTGCTTTGCAGCTCAGACTTTTCTATATCTGTTTTGTTCACATACCTTTGGGATTTTCAAATGGGTGTTACCACCATCTCCCTAATGAGATTCCAAAGCACTTACTCCCAAAAGATGGGGTTTTTGGATGAGCTACTGTAGAATAATCTCCAAGATCCATCACTGTTTTGAAATAGCCCTCAGCACCCACCACACACAGTCCTTCTGTTATGGCTCTATGGAATTTTTGATGCCAAACCAAGATGAGAATGTGCTTCTGTCACGCTTTCAGCCTAAAGCTTTGAAGATGGAATGAATTAATGAGTTTAATTAGCTGCACAGCACTGATCTGCAGAAGTGTGAACAGTCACGTATCACTGAGGGTTACTGTCATCGCAATGCTGTTTCCCTTGTGCAAAAGGAAAAACAAGAAATATGGCAAACTGTTGCAGATGTTCTGTATCAATGACTTGAGCAAGAAGAGCTAAAACCAAAGTCATTCTGAATTTCTAGGGATCTGGTGACTAAGAAAAGTAAGCAATCATGTGGCCTCCCAAAGAAAGGAGATATTGTCCTCCAGAGTCCCACCATTAGCTCTTAATAAAACTGCTTTCCCCAATTTCATTTCAACTTTATATTTCAAGGAAATGTTTGACTGTGTCCCTCAAATTAAGCAGGGGAGTAGCTGGTCCTTGTCCTAACACAAGGTAAAAAAATAGCAAGGGGAAGACAAGCACTATTGACATGCAGTGCCAGTCAGGATAGTCTTCTCCGTTGAAATTATCACGGGTAGTATATTCAGCAATGGGCTAGATCAGAAATTCTACTATAAGGAAGTACACACAAGTGTCAAAATTCCCGTCCCTTCTGCCAAAAAAAAAAAAAAAGATTGGAAAACAGACATTACAACAATACAGTACACTGGATTTTCAAGCTCCAACTCACAAGCATTGAGGTTGTAATTTAACAGCTACCTAATTACTTGTATGGGGGAGTAGAGGTTGAGAAAATTAATGATATACAAAAGTGAATTCTGTTATTTTAAATGTGTTTCCCTCAAAGAGCCAGCCAAAAGGAGCAAAACAAAATTGCAAAAATCCTCTCTGTACATACAGTTCATAAAACACGAAGGTCACAGAGCAAGGCAACCCAACCCAGACCCATTCTCCCCAAAAAGCTGCAGACTTTCATTTGCAAGTACAGCCCGCAGAAGGCGGGGGAGGGAGAGGACAGAAGAAAAACACGCAAAAGCCAGTGCAAAGCTTTGCAACCCTGCTTCATCATGACAATGTGAGGGCTCAGAGTGCTTGCTCAGGATCACCCCCGATGGAAAAAAAAAAAAAAATCACTAACTTGATCGCTGTCATGCCACAGCTCCAGCCTAACAGACTTTGATTTGTACAGGACAATCCAGGATGTTGCAGTATCCTTTATGCTGCTTGCCCACCACGGAGATACCGACGGAGGAATTTCTCACACACACGCGTTACACGCTCTCTGTAATACTTTCACAACATTAAGTACTACCCTTCAAAAACAAACCACCACTTCAAGCTGCAAGTACTCCCCTATTTAGATATATTTTAAATAGCCCATTAGACTGTAACACTCAAACCTACTCAGCCACACGAAACCGGGCATATTTCACTATTTCACAAAAAAATTGAAAAAGGACTAAACTTACAGGGTTGTTACTCCACCGTTTCTCTCTAGCACACGGCACATCATTGAACTGCAACGCCTGAAACAGTAACTTGACCTCTCTGGGAAGGTGGGCGGTATTATACAAGCTGAAACATTAGAAACATGCATAATTACGCTGGGTATTTGCCACACATTCTTTCATCCGTGAACAAATATGAATGGAAAAGTCACACTGACACTCCAGGCTTAGATTATGTCCAAACCATCAATTAAGAAGATTTTTTTCATGAGGCCTTGGGAGAACAAAAGTTTTCAGAGCAGAAGAAATTTTCTGTGGAGTTACACTGTGCATATATTACAAAGAGAGCACCGCCAGCTCAAGGCTGAGACAACAGTGAGCTAGACCAGGGAATTTCAGCTTTCTTGCCCGCCACCACCGGCAGCTTAGCCTGTCGCTTTGTTCTCCTGGGAGCACATGCAGCCGTGGCACCCATTCATGCAGCGCCAGCAAGGACGCCTGCCAGGGTGCCACCTGCATCCTGCCACTAATCACCCACCCCTTCCTGCGGTGACACCTCTCCTCCACGCCACTGCAGCACCTGCCTGTCCCTCAGCACAGCCCTGTGACAGCTCCATCCAACCAAGGACCTTCAGCAGGACCCATATGGCTGGTCTTAAAGCATTACCAAATGGACAAGGAGGGCAGGGGACTGGAGACAAGACACTGTGCTTGCCCACAGCTGCACCCACATCCATGGCTCACACCACAACTGCTCAGGCTTCTGGCAATGCCCCTTTTACACCAAGCATGTGGAGCTCCCTCGCTGTACATAGCCTTCTCTTCCAAAAACAAAGCATTTGGAGGAACTGCACACATATCTAACCGCAGTCTTCTGCTGTCACATTAAGGTTTTCTCTTCTTCAAACTCAAGACTTAGCCATGCTCCTCCTGTCCAAGCAAGATGCATCATCCACAGCTTCTATGATCCTAGTTTCTCTTCAAGATGTTTTGACAGTAACATCCACATAGTTTTTCCCAGGCAGCTCTAGCTTATCCCCTTTCCACAAGGGGACACTTTCTGTTCTTGATTCAACAATTTCATTCCTCATGCTTGCCCTACAAATAGATGTGGGATACACAGTATTTCAGCCAATTTCCCATGCACTACATACAGGCAACACATGCACATCTGTAGCACTGGTATGGAGCAGAGACATGACTTATTCTAGAATAATTCTTTTGCTTCATCCTTCAAGCAGGCCAGCTCCCTCCCTCTCTGGCCCTTTGTTTATATACTTCAAAGCTTTTGAAGGTCATAGCAAGGTATATATTGAACTACCTCTCAAGATCTGAGAATCAGCGTTGGATACAACCGTTGCTGTTTCCAAACATGAGTTGCCAGCAGTGATCACATAATAAAAACTTAAAGTTTTTCCCTACATATACCTGAATACACAAGATATTAAAAAAAATAAAAAAATGGTGAGTGCCAAGCAGTGTGAAGTGATACAAGAACTCACCGTGGATTTATTTATTCTTGCTAGTTTTAAACTTGTTTTTTCAAATAGTGGTTTATTCATTAGAGGTTAAACTATGCATACTTTCTTGGACACCTCTGAAAACTGTGGGGAACTTTATTTTGAAATTTCTCACCTTCTTCTTTATAACTTAAAAATCAGTTAGAAAAAGACAGAGCAGCCTTCTTAAACCTTACCTGAGATATCTGTTCAAAATGCCTGAGCTGTATGATGAAAAAGCTTTCAGTCAAAAGTGGTTTGTGGCCAAAAGAAAGGGAACAATGTGCATCTGCAGCATAGCAATGCCCACAGAGCACAGACCTAGGTTAGCAGCAAATCCTCATTGGAATCATTTAATTGCCACTATGTATGAATAGGAATTTATCAAGCCTTTTCCAGTATTTGCTTTTCAAGCAAATACTAAAGAACGGAATCTTAAAGGTATAGTATTGACTTTCCCATTTAGAAGTGGTTTGATAACAACCTTCCTCAAGTCATTCTGCCAGGAAGGAGTAGTGTGAGCACAGAGATAATCTGGGCTTGTTGGTTAAGCTCTTTCTCCTGCTTTATTCAGAAGGCCTAGACAAATAGTTTATCCATGGACAGACCTTGGGGCCTTATAAAATATTTTGTATTCTACTACAAACTTAGGCACATTACATAAACATCAGGAGTGCCCACTAAAAATGTGAACACCTTCCCCTCTGCCCTGCAGTAAGTGTCTTCATGACACTGCTTCATAAACTGATCCCTAATAGAAAAAAAAAAAAATAAATGAATGAATAGATAAAGTATTACAGAGGGCTTCCATCAAAAAAAAAAAAAAAAAAGTGTTGTAATTTATAGCCTGTCTATACATAAAACAGGGTTTGGGGAAAAAGAGAGGGAGGGGGAATTCAGGTGTATAAACAAACTTTTCCAGTCTTCCTTATCAGCGCTCAACTTCTGAGAGGAAGAAAGAGCTTTGTTTCATTACTGATAAGAGACTGTTTCCAGAAGTGTTGGAGACCAGACTGCTCTGGGGGGAAGTGACAGTGAGAATCATGTATGTTCATCTTCTCCCTGGAGGTACAGTCCTGTCTGGAAGTGCTCTGAGCACACACCAAGCATTCAAGTCATCCTGGTGTACACTGACACCTCCACAGACCAGGAGCACTGAAAACCACAGATCCTGCATGAAACAAGCAGATCTACAAAGGCTCCCAGCTGTATTGTCCATGCCAGAGCCCATAATTAGTGAACAAGCTGCTCAAAATGCAGCAGATACTTTGATACCACATTTCACAGCATATCTGGACTGGAGCCAAAGAGCTGCTTGCTGCCTGATAAAAGCTATAATGGGGGTAAGGCTCAGTCCTCCCGGGAATGGTTTCACCAAGTCCTAAAGCAGCAACAACAGTACCTTCAGCTTAGATTGCATAAATACCTGCAAAATCACTGCTATCAAGCTTAACCATTGGGAAATTTTTATTTTCAAATCTGTATAGAAGCTGTGCGTTACTGCGTACTTCAGCAACCACGTAATAGATGTGACTTGATTTCCTCAGAACACACTCGTCACAAAAACAGGGAAACATCATCCTTCACTTCTACTCCACGGGAGAGCACTAAGTGCTTCTGGTGACACACGGGGTGGTAGCAAGCAACCAGCACGGTAAGCTGTCATTCACATTTCACTCCAGTGAGTAACATGTATATAGTTTACAAATACACAAAACCAATTCATATGCTAAACATGAAAGAAACTGTCCTCAAGAGCTAGATGCTCCCAAGATCATGTTTCAAAGCAATGCTGTATCTTTCTGTTAATCTTTTGGGAAAACCAGTATGGATAGTCCGCTGCAATGTGATTAACACAGGAATTTGAGCCTCTCCATTGTGACCTTCCACAGAAACCTCAGGGGTCAAGAGGAGCAGCTTGTATGTGTTTTGCTACAATGCCAAGATATCTGAACTATCAACATAAGCCTTCTCTAATAGTAGGAGCAACAAGTTTCTTGGGGGGACTTTCACATACACCCTCTAAGACTGCCACAAAACATATTTTAGACAGCCATTAAGGAAAAGTTGTTCTTTTAAAAAGTAGTTTCAGAAATTCAATTTTGATATTCAGTTAGGAAAAAAAAAAAGGTTTAAAGACTATCAAAACAGTAATGAGAAAAGAAGAACTGCTTTCTTAGAACAGTGGTTAATTAATAAAATAAAGCTGAGAGGCAATTTCTTGCTCCAACAGTGAAGTGCTAGGCAGAGAGAAGGAGGGCTTGAGGAAGGTGTGTTTTTTTTTTTTTAATCTCATTCAGCCACATCATATCAAATTCTTGGAAAGCCCTGAAGTGCACAAGCACAACTGAAGCCTGGCAGCAACGGTGCTCTGTTGCTGGAGGTGGTCGTGCCATCCTCCCCCAGCTCAGTGACCTGCTTGGGGAGAAGGCAGTGAGGTGGGGAGGTGGCTGCAATCTATCGCTGCGCTCTGCAGAGGCCCCAGGCTCCATGAGAACAGCAGGTGAAAATTTAAACTCAATCCCACTCAGCATGCTTGGTATAAATAGCCCCAGGGTGGCAAACATCAAGCCATGAAAAGAGATTATCAGATGAGTTTTTTTCTCCTCATTCTTACCCTTTGCAACTTGAGAAGAGTGAAAGAGGACACCAGCAGCTAGCAAGGAGGCTGCTAATTAATTCCTCCTCACCCAAGCATTGCAAAGCTTCCAGCCACAAAGTCCCTGCCAATCTAAGAACAAGCACCTGATAGCACTAGAAGAAAGAGGCTTGATTCGTTCTGAAAAATGGCATCAGAAGAGACAGGATCATTTCACAAGATCAGCTTTTCCCCCCATAGGCAGGGAGAAGAGATGAGAGAAGCAGCATCACTCTTGGCTACACAATTTTAGGACAGGTTAACGTTCAGAGCACTGACTTGTGTCCCCAGTCATTTTGACGAAGGGTCAGCATGCCACAGGCACAGATACTTTCAACAGGACGACTTTGCATAAGGAAGAGTCCTTACGCTCTCTCTTCGATGAAGACACTTCCCCCAAAACAAACAGTCTCTGTAAGTTGTAAGAGAAATGGCTTGCTGTCAGGGCAGAGCCCACATGCCATTTCAGGGTGACAAGCCAGTGCAAGACAGGCAGCTGAAGCACTTGAAAGTGAGGGAGGCACGGCACTGTTCCTTTAGGTGCTCAGTTAACCTGGATAAAAGGCTATAAAAAGATCTTTGAAACTATCAGTAAGATGAGAGATGAGTCAGAAGAAATAATGGGAGAACAGGAAGAGGCTCTGCAAAGAGACTTCAGCTCTCACGAAGCCTTCTGCAGCCAGCAGTAATTTGTTTGCCTAGCACAGCTGCTCTGTTAGCACTATCACAATGCCAGCAAAGAAGCCCTGACAGAGGGAGCTGGACTCCTGGCTGTCACCAGGCAGATAAAGCCATAAGTCAAAGCATCATCCACAGCACCTGCAGATCAGCTGCATCTTTCTGGACTGCCAAGCGGACACCACAGCCATTAAAACTTCAATGAACAAACCCACCTGCAAGCACAAACACTGTAAAACCCAAACAACTTTCACCCTTCACACCCTATCTGTGTCTGTGATGTCCCTCCTTTCAGCTAAAATGCAATGAAGCATGCAGCTGCTTGAATTTATATTGTGGTTTTGGATGAGGGAGGCCAAGATATAAACTAGTGCAACACCCAGAGGAGATCTAGCCCCATCACCCTTTGGCAGGTATGTTTACACTCCCAGTTTTATTCCCCTTCACAACTTGCTTGTACCCAAGGCAAAGTGGGAGCACCAAGACCCTCCCTTGGCACTGCATGGGTCAAAGCTGGCACAGGACAGCTGGACAATCAGTAATGTAAAGGATTTGACTATGTCATATATGCTGTGTCATGTCACCCCTGAGCACACTGTACAACTGGAATGCATGGCAGATGTACGCCTAGTCAACTGTGTTTTCTTGCTTCAGCTTTCCCATCCCTTTGTCCCTATCCTGAAACTGCTTTTCTTCCCTCCTGCCCAGCAGCCTCAGATACATTTTTCCCTTGAGAAGAGGACTGCAATTTCTTGCCTTACCATGGAACACAAGCTTCCCTGAAATCAAAGAAGGAAGAATGCTTTACTTGGTTTGAATCTGAAGACACCTGCAGTTCAGTCTCAGGTGTGCAATTCAGAGCCAACAGCTAAAGAAGGGAAGTGTCAGGACCAGACACTGAAACACACCAGATTTTGCTCTGGGCAAACAAGAGGAACATTTATAATTTACATACACAAAGAGATTTTAAAGCAGAAATCCTCCACTGATGATACCCTGTTGCAGGTTAATCGGTTCCCATGGACAAGCTCCTCTGTGAGGAGACTGGCTGGCTTCAAGCCGTTTTTCATGCTTCAGCCTGGGAGAGGATGGCCAGAGGAACCTGGAGACACAGACAGGCTGAACCAGGAGTGCTGGTGGCCAGTGGCTTGTCTGGGTAAGCAGAAGTTACATAGCTATCCTCCAGATGATTACTGAGCATTTCACTCTAATGCTATCAGATCTGAAGCATGAGATGGAGCAGAATGTATAAAGGCAGAGTCTCTTCTTTCCTACTAAACTCGGTTTTTCATTCTCAGGAGCAATACAATGCC
Organism: Anas platyrhynchos; assembly: GCF_047663525.1. Lineage (NCBI taxonomy): Eukaryota > Metazoa > Chordata > Aves > Anseriformes > Anatidae > Anas > Anas platyrhynchos. The sequence continues at coordinate 28,299,949 of NC_092621.1, read as the reverse complement.
ATAAACATTTTTTTTTTTTTGGTGTAAATTGAGGGCGTGTCCTCCCCTACTTGGGATAAACTCACTTGCACACATTCCTTCCTTTTACACTGTGTACATCACTGCTTGGTATCACAGGCAGTGTCGGGATGACTCACTGTGGGATGTTACCGATTAACAGCTCACTTCAGGTCTTTTCTGTGTGTCTCCACAGGACTCCTTGCTGATATCACTCAGGCATCCTGACACCACCTGTTTCTTGTGACTGCCCTCGGGTCTATCAGACAAAAACTACTCCAATAACCCAGAGTTCACCAGGTACCAGCAATCTTATTCCTCCCCTCCAGAGCACAGACCCCACCTGCTTGCAACTACGCAGCCCTGCAGCACCAGCCTTTCATGTCCTTGGAGGCTTTGCACACCATAAAGAAGGATTTTGGGTCTTGCTCGGATCCCAGGTGTCCAAGCTTTAAGAGACAAAGCTGTGAGTCACTGAACCCCCAGGGGCCAGGACACTGCCAGGCAAAGTGCCTGCCATGGGCTGGGAGCCTGTCGTTCACTGGTTTAAGAGCTGTAACAGATGACCAGCTAAGAGACCTTCTCCTGTTTCCACATGCACACCTGGTCTTATTTCCAAATGCAAGCTCTAGCAGTCCACTGTGGTCAGTCATGCCAGCCCCACTGATTTGCACAAACGCCAGAAATCACTCCTGTCTCAGGGGACTGGTAGCCCCCATGAGTATATTGTAAATATTACCAGATAATATTTACATCTGTGTCAAACCTGTGGTTAGGAAAAAAAAAGTTATTTCAGTCCATCAGTCCTTTGATCCTCTGACAGATCATTTCCCGACTCAAGCTGAAACAACACAAAGGACTTTGGACACCAACCAGCTGTCACAGTTGTGCTGTGAGCTGGCACTGAAGCCACGCAGCCAGAGGGGGAAGATTTAGGTGGTGGTAGCGGAGCAAATGGTAGTCTGCATTCACAGCTTGTTTCTTCTTTAGCTTAAACTTTTGGTGGGAGCTGGTGGAATGGGAGCCCACCAAAACATGTGAACAGCTGCTGCAGGACACTCTGACATCACCAAGGTATAGCAAAAAAAACTCTTGGATGCGCTACAACCAGGGACAGGGGAGGGGATGAAGGGGAGATGTTTTTTCTTTGTTTTTCTCTCCAGAGGATGCTTAGGCACTGTCAGAGCTCCAAATGCAGTGACCCCTTTTTGACCTTTGGGCCTGAGCTGGGAGAGAGACAAGTGAGCTTAACAAAGATCAGAGACACCAGATGGGAAAAGTGAAGGCAGAACTATGGTTTAATAGCCCTCTCCTTTTATCCTGTTTAAAATGAAGTATTCACACGGTAACCCACAACCTAAAAAAAAAAAAAAAAGAAAGAAAAAACTGATATTAGCAGCCTGCTTTCAACATCCTCCCTCAGATATTCTTCTAGCACAGATATATTCATATTTTCCTCTGTTTCTACTAGCATATACAGCACCTGGCAATTACAAAGAAATGCAGCTTGAGGGGAAGCAGATTAGAAGTATGACTTGCTACATAGTTCTGGTATGATGAACTCTTAATTAAAAAAACACTATTAATTCAAAGTGTTGAAAGGAACAGTCCACGAAACTAAGTAGTTTTTTCCAGCCTTCATCCTCATTTTAACTGATGTATTTTATCACCAGCCTTTGAGAAACCGATTCTACAGTCTCAGTGGGACTAACCACAGCACACAAAACAAAGCATGATAGGAAAAAAGAACCCTTGAGATACCCCTGACATTTATTAACTTTTCCTACAGACAGCATAAAGCTGAACTCCTGAAACTCCTCCTCGTGCCAGACTTGTTACTCTAACACTTCTTTAAAATGAGTTTTGGTTGCCAAGCAGCTCTCAGATGTGCAACTCGACCTGCCAAGGTCTGGCTGCACCAGTGTCTTCAAGCTTCACAGCACAAAGGGATAAACTTAATAAAACCTATGCTCGGTGCTTTGAACCAAGGCTAGATCCAGAACTGACATTACTGTGCAAGTCTCTGTTGTGATGCAAATGCTCAGCCTGCTCTCCTTCCCTCCCCCCCCCCCCCCCCCCCCCGAGCATCACTGCAAGACTACACCACCCTGCCCTGCCCATGCTCTTGCACCAACATTTCACCTTTGCAGCCTCCTGCTCAGCCTGACACTCATGCCAGCACACCAGCAGCCACAAGGGAACAGCAGCAACATGCCAGCGCTGTGTGTAACCCAGAGACAAAGCCAGCCCAGCTCCACAGCTGCTGGCCAAAGAGGGCAGCAAACAAACCGGGCAAGAGCAGAGGAAATGCTCATGTGGTGTTAGGTCAGGAGTTAAAATATCACAACGACCTGCAGCTTCCATCATGAACAGGATTGACAAATGCCAGAGCAGAGGAGAAGCTCTTCTGGACAAGGCATCCAGCTTACGATGCAGTTCCTGCCACTTGAGATGGCCAGCAAGGTGACAGTAAGAAGGGTCGTCCTTCCTCCAGAAGGAAGTTAAACTGTGACTTAAAATGAAGTTTTCAAGAAGCAGCCAAGTAAATGGATGGAACAAGCAGAGATTTCCTAAATCAGGGAGAAGCTTGGGATCTGAGTCTAACAAGATGAATATTATCCCTTTTCCACAATAACTAGGAGCCTTCTTTACCTGCAGGTCCATCTTCAGTTTCAACATCAGTGCTGACAGTACCATTACCATCACTCACCTCACCTGACTTCAGTCCCAATTGGGCCATCCAAAGTGAATCATAAGCCAGCCATGGAGTACAACAGCTTCCCCTCCCTCCCCCCCCCCCCCCCCCCCCCACACACACACAATAACAAAACATAATTCATACAGGAATGTAAAGCACAAGTCAGTCGCAGCCATACTTCTCCCAGAATGTTAGCAGCCTTGTAACAATCACCACTCAATTAACACGTTAATGAAAGGAAATCAAAAGGTCAGGTCAAATGCCATGTGTATGTAAGTCAGCATTCACAGCTAAGAAAATACCACTCTGCTGCAGACTCAGCTGGTCAGAGCCTCTGACATACACAGAACACATGTTGGGGACAGTCCACAGCCCACACTGCCCAGATGCAAGCATCTCAGACTAACAGCAGCACCTGTGACATCCCAAAACATTTGCATTCTGTGACCCCTAGCAAATGTGTTTTTTCCCTTCTTTTCCCCCTCCCAGTTTGATTTTATACTGTTTCCAAGATGACAACAGAAATGCAAGAAAACACACACACATACATGACAAAATTCAGGCCAACATGCCTTGCTGAGAAAAGTTTCCTCTCTGCAGCTTGCCAGGAAGTACTACGTGCATCTTTCATTAGTTACAGATATTTTTTCTTTGCAACTCTGAGTACCAAGAATAGCCAAGGCAGCCTAGCACCTCTTTTTCCATAACCAAACTATAACACCTCACAGGACTGCATCAGCCTGAAAAGCTGCAGTTATTGCCCAGTGCTGCTATGTTATGAGAGGCACCTGTATTCCTTCCTTACCTCCTCCCCCCCTTGTAATGAAGGGAAAAGTAACTGCACAGTTGACTCATCACTCCTGCAATATTCCCTTAAGACAAAGTTCAGGACTAACAGAAATTTGATGACAGACTGAAAACACAAAGGAACAGTTTCTCAAGACAAAGTTTTACTTGCCGAATTTGACAGAGGAGCCTGAGATCTATCAGGACCAGCTCTTTTACTTTTTATCTTATTTTTTTCTTGCTATGAAAGAGGAGGAGCAGGCACAAGTTGATGGGGAGTGAACAAAGCATGTGCTAGATAGAAAAGTTACAGGAAATAGGAGTCAGGGGAGCTGAGGCAGAGGAATAGCAAAAGCATGAGAACAGCAGAGATGTTTCACAGACACGTCTGGGCAAACATTCAAGGCCACGAGGTAAAAGTACCAGAAGCCAGGAGTCGCAGTGTGCCTCTTCATCCTGAAGAAAGCTATCCCAAGCAGCTCCCATAGGGACCTGCAGGCGGTGCCACGGCTTCCACACCAGCAGCTTGTGGGCAGCTGGGAGAAACCAGATGCGCTGGGCATCCAGGCCTCCCCTAATCCCCCTCAATCAATACTCAGCTGGTAATCAACGTGGCTTAAGTGGTCAGGATGAGGCAATCGGCACAGATGGGATGAAAAAGTCCAGCTTAATCAGGAAGGTGGTCAGCTGGCATGGCCCAGACAGAGCTACCCCTTGAGCAAGTTTAACCCCAGTGTCAGAACTGGTACATCTAGCAGGGATACTTTCAGCCGCCTTATATTCACGTGGTGTAGTCAGAAGCATCCTGCTAATCCTCCAGAGCTACCCTCCTAATTCACCAAAATTAGCAGGAAATTGATTTTAGCTTTCCTTAGGACACTGTGCTGAAGACTACGTCTCCACGAGCTGTTCATTCATCCTGCTGCAGGCAGATACCTCTCACTGTGTAGCAGGCTAGACAAGTGGGGGAAAGCACCATTTTGGCTGACTTTAATTTACCTCTGTATGCAAGTCAAAACCCATCTCAGATAAGACCAGCCTCTTTGTAGCAGAAGCTACAATGATCTACTGCAGTTAAATCCTCACCTGCAAGCCACTATTGCTTTAATTAGATTCAGTCGAATCCCGGACTCTGCAGTCTAGACATGGTTTAGCAATTGCTTTTATGTGAGTAACTCATTGCAAGAGAACACAGTTCTTAAAGGAATTAGATACTCATCACATGTTAGGTTTTATCTGGGTCTTACCTCAATTTTTGGCAAAGAAAACTACTCTGGATTTGGACAGGACAAAGTCAGCCTCGCTGAAGTATTCAAGCACAAGTCCAAATGAAGATTTTACACGGGAAAGAAAAGAAAATGTTCCCCTGATAACCCTAACACTTTTCCCATGTTTAGGCTTCCTGTTCAGAGCAGAAACATTTATGCTACAGTTTTGCAGAATAGTACAGAAACAAAACTGAGGCAATACAGATTTCTGTTACTTGTTCTGTCCCCTTCTGACAACCTCTGTACTACTTCGGGTTTTAGGCAGACAAAGAAAGATTGACACAAAGGAGAAAACAAAGTACCTGCTTCTGACCTACAGTACAGACACACCAATCACATTGTCAAGGACTTCCCATGCTCATGCATCTTTTCACAGAAACTTAAGGCAGGAACATCAGAGCAAATCTGTCTCAGCAACTTCAGGGTAGAAATCAACATGGCTAAACACTCTAGCCCCCAGCTCAGCTGAAGTTGGTTTGACTAAGTTTAATGTGCATAAAAAGTGCTGTTGGATGAGAGAAAATAGTAAGTGCCATTCTCCTAGCTACACACATATTTAATTGCAATTTATGTTTTTCCTCAAAAAATCTCTGGCAGAGTTTTGGTTAGACAGGGGAACACCAGCCCAGTGTTTCTGAAGATTGGATGTGCAGGGAAAGACATCTTACATACCTGTCTTCTTCCTCTGCAGGGCACCAGTCACCCCAGACAGCCAGCACTGGTACCAGAATGGCTGTAACTTGACATTGCATAATACAGTATTGACCAGCTCAATTAACAGTTGCTCTCAAAGGCACCAGAGAGCATAAAGACACCCATAAATCAGACCATTTTTACTCGAGCAATTGAAGAGGTCTTATTTTCTGCAGCTTACAGAGGAGAAAACGCTGGCCAACTTTTGTGATGCAAATCAACAAGTTGCTTGGAGGAAGAAGGGGAGAAAAGGCCTTTTAATTGAAATTGCTGTGAAACTTCCTCCCTACACAACAGCCGTGGAGGCTCCAGGAGCCAATTCAGGAGCACTGCACCTCCTCCACAACTGCACCACTCTCCTTCAGACCCTGCACAGCCAAAAATCTAGCCCCTTGTTTGCATGCTCTCACATGCCTCTGTCACATCACTGACCTGCTGTCACCAAAAGGCCTGGAGCCACCCAGAACCAGCACCAGAGCACCAAGCTGTTCCTGAAACTGGGGGGAAAGGGCTGTAAATCACTGCCCTTCCACGAAGGTGTAGCTACAAGCAAGCTGCTGCGACTCCTTCACGCAGCGGTAAGTCTCCAAAGCAGAGCGCCTGCCCGACTGAAACAACTCAGGAATGCGAGCAATGCGGGCAGGGGGGCTCTGATGGATACTGAGGGAGGACAGGAGCAGGCAGACTCCTGTGGTTTCCCGGCCGAGCTGAAGGACCAGCCCTGTCGACCCCACGCGTGCACGAACAGGCACAAGCATCACGGGAATGTGAGCAATGCAGACGGGGGCCAAGGGGGCTTTGCTGCCTGGTAAAGGGGAGTGAGAGCAGGTACAATACCCAGGGCTGATTCTGGTTGCTGCAGGAGTCTTTAGGTCACAGCAGATGGGTCCCTTCCCGTCCCAGCCTGTGCTCGTGGATGCAAAACTTCGCACGCAGCTTTGCAGCAAGACCTTTTGTCGCCAATACCTACACCGGCTGAAACAAACTGCAGGTCCGTCCCCTGGTATTTGGCAAGTTGCTGACATCAAAAACATACCAGCATCAGGAGCAATAAACACATGCACTTAACACGTCCTCAGCCAGTGATTTGATATTCAGCCCTACAAGCACACCCCTTCTGCTTTTTCTCCCCCAGGCTAAGCAAAGGAATTGCTGCACACGGAACAGACCTGACGCTCTCCCAGCTTTACTGCAGCCAAAAATAACAATTTCTTACGGCATGAGGAACGCTGTTTTAAAGGTTCATGAACAACACCAGGCTGTTTCTACCACTTTCCTAGTCCCAATATCCAGCAGAGAGAGAGGTTGGTGCAGGAGTGCTGCCACAGCAAGAGCTCCCCGCAGGGCTGATGCCACCGCCAGCCAGCAGCATCTCCTTAGCACGCCTACTGTGCACCTCGTGACAGTCATGATGTGTGCACGGCCACAAAGAAGGGCTTGTTTTCCTTAAAATTCCCCAGCTGAGAAGGTTCCTGGCAGCCACTAGTATTTTCGTGGATGTGACTGATCTCACACATTGCTTAAAAACATGACAATGGTCACGGGCAGCAGCGGTGATGGGGTGAGAAACTGCAAGAACAAACACACAAAAGAGATAAAGACCGAGTGATAAATCACTGATGGGATCAGGAAGAGAGCAAGAAAGCTCATACTACACACTGCTCAGCCCTTTTCTGTTTGAAAGTGATAATAATAATAAAAAAAAAAAAAAACAAAACACGGAAGAACAGAGTTAAGAAAAATGCATGAACTTCGTCAGCCCAGCAAAGTGAAGCTGACAAGACTGCAGCTTATCACAGCTACACCATTTTCATCACGTCCTGATTTCAGAGAGATTCATTCACAGGGTCTTCTTGCAGGTGACTCTGACATGGGGAAACTACCAACGTACCATAAGAGAATACAAGCAGACTACAGGCAAAGTACATGTGTGAAGAAAACATTTAGTCCCAATTTCCAAGCCAGAATAAGTCTTGCATTCATCTGAGAAAATAAACTCTTCAAGAGCTTACCATAAAAAAAAAAAAAAAAAAAAAGGCAACTTAAACGTTTAAGAATTATTTCAATACCACATCATGAGGGAATGGAACTTAAAAGAAAATCTCTTCTTGTGTTGCTTTCTGTAAAATCTTAAGGCTAGTCAGGGATAAAGACTGTTGTTTTAAAAGCAAATTGTTTATTGAGAAAAGTTTTTTTTTTTTTTTAAATGCTGTGAAGCAGCTTAATTCTAATCCCACTCATAAATCCACACTAAGTCTTCTGGCTCTTTTCAGGTGTCTTTGAATTAGAAACCAAAATGCAAATTTGCCTGCTCAAGAATTCTAACATTTTCCAAAGTGAACTTTTCTTTTTTTAAAAGAAAAAGTTGTTCTTCAGCAAAACAATTCATGGACTAAAATTATGAGAAGTGATAGTTAACATGGAAACTTTCTCCCTGTTTTTCGTTTTGTTTGTGGAAAACGAGATTATGAAGAGAATTTTAAGTTTAAAACATACATTTTTATTAACATCTTCATAGGGACAACCGATCTTTACTCAGCAAGCCAGTCTCTGCAAGAAAAGGTAACAGTGACAGATGAACAGAAAGCCAGAGAACACAGAGCAAGTTAGGAGGTATACTGAAAGACACAGGAGCTATGGAAACCCTACTTTAGGATAGCCATGAAGTCCCACCTTGGTGTACTTGTATGGTTTTCCATAGCGTTCATATGCAGTTTTGGACAATGTCCTCCACTTCGTTAGGATTTCTCCAGCCATACTGCGACCATCTTTTACTTCTGGTCTCTTGTGCACTTACACTGCAATGAACAAAAAAGCTGAGCCTGGCCTGCAAAATTACTTCTGCTTCCTGTCCCTGTTTGCCCCAGAAACCCAATTACAAAGTTAACTCATGCTAATGGAGCCTGAAGGGATATGCACACACTCTCAGCTACATGACAAGTCATGGTGAATGAACTGCCTGATTTTGACCTTTGTTTGGTGATCTAAAATGTACACAATGCATATCAAAGTTGTCTATCACAGAATACCAGATACAACTTGGTCTACCTGTGTGTAATTGGCATTAAAAGTCAGATTCAAATAGACGTATCATTACACATTAAGGCATTCTGTTCAAAAAAAAAAAAAAAAAAAGCAGGATCAACCCCAGCATCAGTTCCTACTCTGAAGAAAGTTTCAGCTAAATATCTTCTCTCAGCAGATATTTTGCTGTGTCAACTAAAGGCACATTCACTTCGAAGAAAGCAAGGCTTTGCTCCAGCAAGGCCCTCCAAAAGCCAGGCTTGCCGTGGGAAGCAGGCTGTGCCTTAGTATATCAACCACTGACATCACAAGTAGACACTGAAAAGAAGGAGTTGAAATAGAGTAGAACCTGTCTACTAGCATCTGGGTTACTAACAAAGCACTGGTGAGACAAAAAAAGACAAAAGCCCCACGGGCTTTAAATTGCCTTTGCCAAACTGCAAAACAGAAAAGACCTATCAACTCTTTTGTTCAGACTTTTCTGTCGGAAGCCTGGAAATCAGAGACACAAGTTTCACAATATTGTTTCATTAGTAATTATGCATGGGTCATGTCCCCTTACCTTTGTCTGATAATCAACATCTTGACTGTCCTTTGTTACTTTTTATATCCTAAAACACTTAAAAGCCAAAAACAAGAGAAAGAAAGGCTCTAGTCTTAATACAAAGATTTTATTTTTTTTCTTTCCAGTCACTGCACTTCTTGGCAAGTTCTCTGGCACAGTACTGAAGAACTGCAAAAAACTCTGATGTATCTTTCTTTCTCTGTCCAAACCGGATTAGCTGGGAGTAACCCTTAGAGATCCTCTGCATTACCATATGCTGAGACAGGGATGAAAAGAGCAACATTTGCAGAAAGTTTACTATTGTCTGCAGTCCTTTGGGTTTTTTGACACAGCTGTTCCAAAGCAGCTCTGGAATGAGACCCCTCCTTTTCTCATTTAGCAGCTCATGAAGTGAATGAAAACACTGTGACAGAAGTCCTAACATACACAGCCATGTTTATGCACCTAAACAAACACATTCAACCTTTGACATGTCTCACTCCAGGGGAGACTCCCAACCGTTACATATCAAAACTAATTACATTTAAAAAAAAAGTCAGAATAACTCAGGAAATCACTATTTTAAACTATACTCTTCCATCTCTGCATGAATATGAAACATGAGGCAAAGGCGTTTTCCAAATCCCACGTGCAGAGTGGGATGCTCCTGCCCACCACTTTCAGAGATGTTTGTCAATGGGACAACTTAGAATAAGCCACGTTGGCTTCCACAGGCTCATGGGGGAATCCCAGAGTCAGGAATTAACGGACACGAAGTCATGGCTCACCTCCGTGCTGGAACTGGGTTGCTGCCCACCCCTTGATCTAGGTCTAACAGGTTTGTTTCCAGACACATCTGGTGCTCCCAAGCAGTTTTGTCCCACAGCCCATTAATATTAGTGCCTTCACAAAGAAGCTGGCAGCAGGAGGACAGGAGGAGACTTCAATCATCTCAGTGGGGCACAGGTTTGCAGCAGGCTGCAGCCCTGCAGGGAAAAGCAAGGAGATGCAAGGATTCATAGCGATGGCAACAAGAGACACTGCTGCAGTTCCAGCACCATATCTGAAGTTCATGGTGCAAAACCACCTGGGTCACCCTGGGCAGCACCTTCCCCCCTAATAATTACACTGGAGATCTGGAAAGGGATCAGAAATGTGTCAAAATAATGAAAGTCTCAGAAAAGAAACTACTCTTGCTTTTAACAGATTGAGAAAGCACTATCTGGAAGCAGCTAAGGAATTACATAAAATAAAGAAAGGCACATAAAAAGTAAATCAGAGCTTCTTATCACACAGATGAGGTATGATCAAGCTATGCAATTGGGAGGCCAAAACAACAAAAGAATAAAAAGACATATTGACTACTCCCACTCCTGGTCGCATGTGCATGTGTGCATATAGATCCATGCTACAGAAGTCATCATCACTGCAAAGCATCCATGAAGACTATCAGCATGGTGAGGCTGAGAGAAGGATTGTACAGGTAATAGTATTATCCAGAGCCATGCTTGGCAACCCTAAAGTCCTCAGGGAAAACAAACAACAACAACTAGGGACTTAATGCTAAGAAAAAAGAAAAAAAAAAAAAACCACAATGTCTGCTAATTACAGACTGATACAAGTCATAAGGCAAGGGACAGATTAGTCCTCCCCAACCTTGTGTGTGCAAATACTACACAGTTCTCAAAACCTCTGTTACAAAACTCCTCAGCACAGAGCAGCCTTACTGGGGCTGGAGCTTTGCTGGAAAATTAACATCTTGGCTGTTATTTTCTCCCTGCAACCCACCCGAGCAGCCAGGGCTGCCCCAGGCCTCTCCGCTGCCTCCCTGTTAAAAGCACCCAGGTGAAGGAGAGAAGCCACCCAAACCACCTGAGGAGAGGACACTTGCTTGTGCCATGGTGGACCATGGACTGAGAGAGCAGGACCGCAGAAGACCCAGCAGCAGCAGCAGCACAACCCACGCCAGCCAGCGTGCTACAGCCTCACAACCATGCATGGGCTTCCCTCCGGGCATGGAAGAAGGCAGGCCAGAAAGGAAACCACAGATACTTGGCAACCTCCACCAATAGAGCTCAGGGCATTTACAGATGGGAAGGGCACCCTCTACTTCCATGGCAAGTGCCAAAGTTTCATAAAGCACGAGCTAAGAAGGCTGCCAAACCATGGCAGGCCAGCAAGCCATCTGGTCTGTCACTTGAGAGGTGCACTGAACGCAGGCCCAAGCCACACAGAGGTGTCCTTGCTGTCCCTCCCCTGGGTGGCCCATGTCTACCAGCTGGCTCTGAAGCAGCTCCAGCTCCCAGTCTTTTGTAGTTCAACCAGCCACCACCCTTCAACAGACCACTTTTCCTCAAGAGGCCTTGTTTTAGGGAAGTGTTGCAGCCTCCAGCGCACCAGGGTTGGATGAGATACCAGGGTCTAATGTTGGCTCCTGTGTGCAGTAGGAAGCCTGTGCAAACGTTTTCAAGATCAGTATTTTGGTTGACAAAAAGACCAGACTTGTATGACAGATTTGCTTAGCTACATTTAAGTTTCAACTGTTCATGCCTGATGCCTCTGCCTTCAGTATACTAACTCGTCTGAAAAATTAAAGGGACATTTGAACGCAAACTTATGACTCATGGTTAATTGTCAGGTGTCCTTCTCCAGTACAGTTCTAATTAGAAATCACAAACATTTCTGAGAGCAGAAAGAGACTAAAAATTGATATAAGCTGCCAAGGGAAGCCTGTGGCAGCATTTTAAGTCTAGCAAGGTGCCTTCTTTAACTTATGCTTTAGCTAAACTACTTGTTGGGCTTCATACATGGGTAAGAGCCTAGGGCCTGTGACAGCCTGGAAGTGAGGACAGACTGCAAGAGCATCTGATCTGAGTGACAGAAGTCCTTGCATTACTAGCAAAGCTCAGAAAGCATTTTCAGTACCAACAGTTGACACCTGAAAAGTCATTTCCTGTTTTCCTCATCAATGGAAAAGTACAGTTTAATGGTGAAGAAATGACTATCACCATACACATCTTTCTACTATCTTGCAGAGGTTGCCAGGGAAAATTTTGTAAGAATAATATGGTTATGCCTTAAACCAGTCTTCAGATTTAACTTCCAGTCTCAACATAGCTGTCATGATTGCAGACAGCTTTCCTGAGTAAAATACATGTAGGAAGCAAGTGAGATAGAAATTAGAGTATAATTCACAATACAACATGGCTAGGAGTAACCTTCACAAAATATATAACTGCAAGAAATAATCAACTATCCTGTTCCTGACATGTACTATTATTTCTCTTTGGGCCCCAGCCGTCTGACATACAGACAGCTTGCACATTATTTCACCTCAACAGGCAGCATCTATAATGGTAGTAAGAGATAACCTTGGAGTATCAAAGTTGACAAGCCTAAGTGGTTTCCATGATTTCTCCATGAGATGCCTAAATGCTTTTTAGAGCACTGCCAATTATTCAACCGCAAAAACAGATACTTTTAAGATACTTAAGATGAATCATTTCCCACTAGAACCAAACACATTAAGTTTGACCATAAATCTGAATCTCTAGTCAAGACAAACTCATGTATCTTTTGTAAGTAATTAAATAAGATTTGTATATAAGAAGTCAGAATACAATCCAAACAAAAATGTTTTAAGTAAATCCAGTAAAAAAAAAAAAGTTAGAATTTTATTCACACAAAAAGTTAGAAAGTTATTCACAAGCTACATATACTGCATTGTCAGAAAATTAGGTGGAATCAAAACTTTTTGCAAGTTGTTGATTGTTCACTTTGTGTTGTGATTCCAAGTGAACTCCTCATCATTATGACACAACCTACCTATTAGCTTAACACTTGTCATCTTGCCACAATGCATAAAAATCTAGGGAAAAAAATCATACTTGCACATGTACGTACACACGAGCTTTCAAGCTACCTTGGGAGTTCTGCATTTCTTCCCTTTCTAAGGCACACAGGCAAGTTTGGATGGATCAGACAGTACAAGCAGTGACGCCTGAAACTCCCACCATGCCCCATTAGCCAATTCCATTAGCTAAATGACTAGGAAAAACCTCCTTTTCCATGACCTACCACTACAATAGGTGCTGACACCACAAGAAAATTTGCAACTGTCCTCAATTAACAACTAATGCTTTGGTAACTAAAAGCACGATCAGCTGCCTGTTTCCGACAGCTCTGCATCATTTACATAAGAGACTCTTCATTTAGAAGTTTTCATTTCACTTTCAGCATCTATTATTTAGATACACAGGGCACTGCAGAAAACAAGTCCATAAGCAGTACCAGAAGCTTACAAGCCCAAGAAAACTGCCTAAAAGGCAAACATATACAAGGGGGAATGATTGAAAAGACTCGTCTCATACAGAAGCCATTCATAGTATGAGAAATACATCCATTGCCAGTTCTGCCCATGGCATGGAAGTAGTGTTTAGAAACCTGCTCAAGCAGCACCTAAAAGCTCCCCCTTCAGTTTCCAATTGAGGGCCAAGTTTTGTCCTCAATTTCCCTAGTGCAATTTTAAACTAAGACCTAATCTCTAAAGAAAGCAGGTTTGTGCAAGTTTAAAACCTGAGGCACTGCGGACTCCTCTACAGGCTGGAGTGCTACAGAAGTTGTCAACAAATTAGCCAGAGCAGTCATCAGTAATTTATTTAATGGCAGTATCATGTTTGCCACCAGACAACCATCCACACTAATTGATGAGTTTTCCTCTGGCTGGGACTCAGGCAATAGACAGAAAAATCTCACTGTGACATCACATAAGAGTTCAGAGTAACATCAAACCCCACCAACAAGCACATGATGGGTTAATCACAGATTTAGATCAGCAGTAGAGTGTGTAGCCACCTACACCTCTGCCCAGCCTGGTGTTATACTGCTGCTGAATGCTGTCCTGTCAGAGAGAGCCACGTTTTCCCACATGCACCTACACCCCACGGGATGCTCACACTATGAACTCACACAGCCAGTCCCCCCAGGTCCCACGCAGCAGAGGTACAACCTCTGACTCGAAATGGCTGGAGGAACAAGACAAGTTCCTGTGCCACAAGACACCTTATGCTGAGGAAGCATTCTGGGGATCTGATCCCATTTTACCTAGCCACTAACACGAGCCAGATGTTCCCAGCTGGAGGAGAGACAAGACTTCATAGATGCAACTGGCTGGCTAGATGGGTCCCAACCAGGAGCTGTGCCCCACATGCACCATTCCCTTCAGGAACCGGACTCATGAAGACCCCAGCAGTAATTCCAGGGGCTTGAAAATCCACTGAAAGTCAGGGCTTTCTTTCTACCTTGGGTGCCTATTCTAGGATTCAACCCTTCTAAAACGTGCATTAAACCAATCAGCCGCCTTCCACCTCTCACATATTTTACTTTCTTCACAACATGCACACACAGCCTTTAATCAGAGCCAGCCACCCCATCAGAAAGAGTGAAGTAAAAGGGCAAGACATCTGATATTTTCAATCAGCAAATTGCCGTGGCCACCTTTCTTGGCTAGCCAAGATTCAAGGTTGTCAACTAAGCTACAGAATTGCCAGAAGGGCTATGCTGTTAATTAAATGTTTTAGAGCTTTGATTTTACAAAAAGCACACCACGACTGACCTTAACATCAGAACAAGAAAGCTAAACATAGCTTGGTCTTAAGTAAAACCCAGGGCCAAAGAAGTCACAAGAAAGTCATTTGCAGTACCGAGGCTTACAATTATGCCTGAATAAGTTTTTAAACACAATCATACACCGACTTATAGGGCCTTTTCACGTTCTTTGTTTCAGAAAGAATAAAACAGTTTTCAGACACACCATGACGTCTTTAAGTGCTTTTCGAGATCCATGCACAGCAGCCAAAGTTAATGCACGTTCATAAACTGGGCACTAAAACCCGAAGCTTCCCACCTCCACCGCCCCAAAAGAAAAATCGCTACTTTTAAGTGCTAGCTCACAGGTCAGACGGTACCGAAGGCAGTCAATTTAACCGAATCACAGCTCCCTTTGTGGATGCCACCCGCTCCCCACGCCGACACCCAGCCTCGCTCCCCCCTTACACAGGTGCCTCCCCACCTCCCCTCTCTTCGGCCCCGAGACGTGCACACGGGACAGGTTCAGTTCCCGAGACAAGCAGCAGAAACCTGCCTCCGGCGTGCTGCGGGCTCTCGGGGGGGGGCGCCGAGGGGCAGGGGTACCGGCAAGGCGTGCGGCTCGGCAGCGCTCCGTGCCCCGACACCACAGCGCCGGCTTTCCCCTGCAGCACGGTGGCAAAATAAATACAACAATTAAATAAACAAAAAGACATAAAAAAAAAAAAAAGTTCGCATACCGCCGCCCGCCCCGCGGGAAGCTCCGGGCGGGGGACCCGCACCCGACGGCGGGGACCCCCGCGGGTCCCCTCCCGCTCCGTCCCCTCCGGGGGGGCTCCGCCGCCCCTCGCCCCCCTCCCACCGCTCACCCGCGGTCTGGGCGCCCCGCCGGGGCCCCGCGGCGGGGGCGAGCATCCCGCACGCCGCTCCGCCGGCTGCTTTGTACCGCCGGCCGCCCGCACTGCGGCTGCGCGATGCCCAAAACCGACGGCGGTCCCCGCTCTCGCCCCCCGACGGCGCCGGCCGCGCAGCGACCCCTCCGAGTCCCGGCTGAACTCTCCTCCCCCGGACCGGCCGAGGGTGGGACTTGGTGGGGCGGAGGCGGTGGGATGAGATGGGATGTGATGGGATGCCGTGGGATGTGGTGGGATGTCGTGGGATATGATGAGATGCAGTGAGATGAGATGGGATGCCATGGGATGCAGTGGGATGCGATGGGATGGGGTGGGATGCCATGGGATGCATGCCGGATCACCCAGTCACTGGGATGCAGGAGCTCCATGCCAGGGAGAGAGTGGTTACTGTCGAGGAAAATGCAGCAATCTTGGGAAAACCCCACAAAGATTCGGGGTTAACCTGGGAGAAGCCCTCCCCGTGCTCTGGGTGGAGGGACTGACCCTAAACCCTTCAGGAGGGTTTGGACCAGCCCCAGTGCCGGGACAGGGCTGTGGGCAAAATGAGTTTATCGGCCTCAGAGCCTGGGCAGGAGGCACCTGCCCACTGCCAGCCCCTCTGCTAGATGGGGGCCTCAGCCAGGAGCTCAAGAGGAGAGCAAAATGTGATACAGCTCCTCTGCACTGCTTTGGAAATCTCAGCTCAGGAGCAGTGTTATTAAGCTGCTGCCTTGATCTTTACTGGCCTGAACAGGCTGACTCTGAAGCCCTTGAAGCTATGAAAGGGCACAGCGGTCTCTGTTATGTGAGTCCCGAGTTTTTGGCTTAACTGCTTGAATATTCAGTGTGGATTGATGCATGGTTTCTTTCACTCTTCCCACAATTAACCCAGGTGCTATCCTCATTGCCCCAGGCTCCCAGGTCCCTGGGAGCAAATGCTTTGGAGGCTTTGTGGTGATGCCACACAGCTTGGCACACCTCTTTTCCTGGTCTTCCCTGCACTACGGTGTCAAACGCTGGCACCTTCTCTTGCTCCCTTCTCATTTCTTTCTTTCTATGCCACTCCTCTGCTTTCCTTCTGCCTTTTCCTGTGTGATTTTCCTTAAAACATGAATATTTCTAGATTTTTTTTTTCCAGATATAACACCTGAAGCTCACGAATGCTGAACAGCATGGATTGCTTCAAGAATATTGATTCCAGAATATAGCAAGGAAGACATTAAGAAAATTTTAAAATTTCTGGTTTTCCCAGTGGACCACACCCAAGTAGCATTAGGCAAGAAATTATAGGGTTTTCTTGTCCTATAAAAAGCTAGCAGGCTCAGTGTTATTTCCATCTAAATAATTTCCAGTAGTTCTTCTGAAATACCCAAAGCCATTAAAACATTTTAGAGGTTAAAATGCACTGAGTATTTTCGTAAGCAAAGCCGTTATGATGTTGGTATAAACTATCTCTCAAACCACTAATATTTGCTTTATAAAAAAAAAAAAGACACTTTAGTATATTTTAGTTCAAGAGCACATATTTTTAGAAATATTTGCAGCCCAAGTCCGTGACCAGGCCCTGCAGCACATTAAGACACTAATAATTATGACTGTGCTAAGTCTCTATGAAAAGGCAATTGTTTATGGCTGAGCTACCAACTCTAGAAAAAAATGGGAGGAAAGAAATAGTTGAGACAACAGAGAGTACCACTTACCATCAGATATAACAACAACCAGAAGGAAAGCACACTCAGGCCAGCAAACAGCTCCTTAGCATCAGCTCATTCATCCAAACAGTTGGGTCAGGACCGTGTTGTACCAGAAACTGTACAAACACGGAGTGAAAGCACTCCAGGCCGCAGCAATGAACAGAGCAAGCAGATAGGGCTCTTTCTACTCCTCCCACTTAATCCTTTCTTTCAGGAGTTGCCAGCTCTTGACAATTTACACAAGTGAAATTAAATAAAGAAGTCAATTGTTGGTTACCTGCATAAATGTGGCCAGAAAAGACTCTTAGCGTGGCCACGCAGTAGATGGCACTTTTCTCTTGGACATTGCAGCTGAAACCAACAGGCCTTGGGTCACCCTTCAGCAAACAGGGGTGAACCTGGGGGTCAGCCAGATGAGGAAGAAGGGGGATATAAGGGAGCAGAAAGAGAGGAGGGCCAGTGAGCATCTTCATGTTCAGCTCCATCCCCCATGGGCACATGCACATGGGGGAGGTTGGGAAGCGAGGTGGCAGACACTCCCCAGACTCCCTGGAGGGAAAAAACAGCTCTAGTCTAAAGGAAAGCTGACAGAGCCTAAGGGAGGGAAGGGGTTGAGGGTGCCAGCATGTTCCTTGCCCACTGCAGGTGGGCACATTTAGTGGAGGAGCAGGGAGCAGCTCCCTGGCGTGCACTGCAGGTAGGAAGGGTGGATATACCCCTAACTTTCAGCAGACAAAACCAACCCACTCACCCCCTAAACCAACAGGAACAACAACAACCAAAGCACAATCCCACCTATTTTCCTAAAACCAAACCAAACCAACAAAACAGGTGCCACGTATTGGTGAGCAAGGTGGCCAAGAAAATCACAAGAGGCATGTCCTGGGGTTGAAGAAGTAAATTAAGGTAATTACTTCAAGAAAGTGTTCACATTGCAATTTCCATGATCAGGATCTGTCCCAGATAAATATTGTGTATGCTTTGACACACTTGTCTGTGAGCTATTACTTATACTGTGAGTGCAAGTGGCCTGGTAGCTATATCAGAGGCAGGCTGCACCAGCCCTGCTCCCATTTGCAGCCCAAGTCCTATTTCAAAGTGCAGAAAGGATTCCACAGATATCCCAGAAGAGTCACCTTAGGGCTTCCTCTAACAGGCATGGGAATCTGTGCCTCTACAGCAAGCAGCTCCTCAGCAGGACAGTGGATGGAAAAGGCTGATGCTCACTGATGTTTTGCACAGTGCCCCGCCACCACCTTCCTGCAGCACCCCAAAATCTGAGATGCAAAAATCTACAGCTGCTGCCAGGGCTCTGCAATGCTCGCAGCTCCAGGGAGGCCCCTGAGGCCACAACAACCTTCACCTGGTCTGTTGCTGTAAGTGGAAACAGCCCTGCCTCCTGAGCAAAACAATCCCATTAAAATTTCACAAACAGAATAATCTTGGTTCTGCCAAAACAAATCAAAAAGTTGAAACTTTCTTTCCATGGAAAAATCCAGTGCTTCCCTGATTTTGCCCAGCCTAGAAATATCACCAACACCAAACACACACGCATAAACACACAAAGAAAAGTCTCCTTACCAAAAAGAAACTCTGGCTTGTGGCAAGCAGCGTTTACAGCATAGGTCTAGGCCACATCATGACCCTAGTTCAGCCCTGCCTTAGTCTTCCTCAGGTACTGCAGATGGGGTGGGATGGGGATGCACTGCAGGGAAGCATCTCCTGCAGAGCCCTGGGGTGCACCGCTGCTGGTGTGTGAAGAACACTTTGAAGTGCTGATCACTGCCCAGCAGCTGCTGCTGCCAAAGCTGAGTACCAGCTTAGGGAATTAAGCAGAAGTGCATCTTAAAAGCACTGCTTCCTTTCTGCCCTGCAAACCCTCCTGCAGAGCAGGGGCCACACGCTGTGCTGGTGTGGATGACCCCACTCAGTGGCCACAGCAGCTGGGAACATTACACATCCCAGGACTTAGATTAACCCTCTCTGTTAGCAAGCCTGTAAAAGCCCAACTCTTTTTTTTTTTCTTTTTTCTTTTTTCTTTTTTTCCCTCTGTGCATCTGCTGTCCTGACTCACTTTTTAGGGAAGCAGCAGATTCGGGAGGTGTACAGACCCTCTGTCACTGCTCTCAGCCCGGTACTGCGCTAACAGATTACACTGCATGGCTTGTTCCCTAACGCCGTCTGCAAAGGAGGGAAGCTACACAAACACAAAAGGAGGCAGGCTGTTTTCTTTGCCCTGGCTCAGGGCTCACATCTGTGGCAGCCTGGAAATAGTACCATGTGCTCGCCTGTCAGTCCAAAGTGAGATGAAGCGATGCAGTGTGCGGCTGAGTTCCTATCGCCTGAGTTTTCAGCCCTGGAGGGTGCATGTTGCCATTTGTCACACGTTGTCTCAGATCCCACCATAATGCCTGTGGACATTTGAGGCTCAGCAATTTTCTTGATTTGTGCATGAATGCACAGGAATGCAACTCCAGAAATCATTTACCAGATGAAATGTAGCACTTGCCTTCCCCCTTATCTTTAAAGGAGCAGTGCCAGAATACTATACTCCCCAAGCTTTGACCGGGTCGAATAAAATGGGGGAAAAGTCACCATAATTTTGCCTTCCAGATTTAATCTACCTTTTATCACTGAAATGTCTCAAAGGATGATTGTTTTTTTCCAGAGCTACCAGACTTTTATTTTACTTTTGAGCTGGGTGAAAAAGTTATTGCACTGTCAGTTGAACCAGCAGCATTATGCAGTTTTTGTTACCCAACTCAGCCTCCACAAAGAGCTTTACTTGGACTTGACATCTGCCATGAGTCATCTGACAGATAGAGCGGGCACATAGTAATTTCTGTAATGGGTACCTGCATAGAGCAAGCTGGGTCTACAGCTACTTTAGGGAAACATGCTACAACCTAACATTGCCACCAAAGGTCTGTTAGGACAAACACGATGGAGGAGATGAGTGGGACCACACGCCAGCTCAGGAACAGGAGGGTTGGGCTGGAGAAGTTCACAGGACACCTGTTTCTTCTGCCAAGGCAGGCAAAAAACTTTTCACAGCACCCCGATAGCAAACTAGAGACCAATAGTGAAGGAGAAAAGGAATAACCATACTGTGCCATAAGAGGAAAGCAAGAGAGAAAAAAACACTTCAGCAATTTCTTGCTGGAGCCAAGATGTTTGCTGAGTGATATCCCAAAGTTAGACTCAAGTCAGAGTGATCCTAAATCTGCGCGTGTTCCCCCCAGGGAACGGCAGGGTCAGGAAATTAATGATCCAAGCATTCTTTTACCTAATGGAGGAGTTCCTGCCTTCCTTGGAGCTGATACTCATTGCTGACTTTGGCTCTGCAGCAAGAGATAGGACCTGAGGGACACTTTGAAGGATCCCTGCATTTTACATGCATTCAGAATTTTCTTTCTGTCTTTGTACACTATGAATTCTTGAATTAAAATGTGCTCTGTTCAAGATTTGGACTAGTATGGACTGTTCTAAGGCACAGACAGATCTATTTGCTTTGTACAAATGATGACTTAATTTCAGCTATGGTTTTCATGAAATTCATTAGCCAATTGTTCTCTTAGGAGGACAGCTTTCTCAAGATGGAAGATTTCTCAATCTTCATCCTAGTTTCACAATGTCATTTTAACTTAGCAGAATGGCACTATCCTTCCCTCCTTCCTTCCTTCCTTCCTTCCTTCCTTCCTTCCTTCCTTCCTTCCTTCCTTCCTTCCTTCCTTCCTTCCTTCCTTCCTTCCTTCCTTCCTTCCTTCCTTCCTTCCTTCCTTTCTTTCTTTTTCTTCCTTTCTTTTTCTTCCCTTCCTTCCTTCCTTCCTTCCTTCCTGCCTTCCTGCCTTCCTGCCTTCCTGCCTTCCTTCCTCTCTCCCCCTCTCCCTCTCTCTCCCTTTCTCTCTCTCTCTTTCTGTCTTTCTTCTCCTTCTTTCTTCTCCTTCCTTCTTCTCTTTCCTTTTCTCTTTCTTGTCTATTTTTTTTTTCCTTTTCCCACTAAGCTGAATAAAAGAGCAAGTTCTTTATTCCTGTTTTGCAAACAACTTTGTGAAGCTGCTTTGACAGAGACTGAGGGAAGTTTCAGCTGCTCTTCAAATGTATGCCTGGCTGATTAACTGGTGATTTATAGCAGAGGAGCTGGGTGTGTGTTCTCCCTCATAACTCAGAGATTCTTGGTCCTGCTGCATCTGATTCTGGCTGCTGCACGGGTAAGAAACAGTACAAGCTGAACCACATGCCAGGTCTAATAAAGCTATATTTATGTTTTGAGAAACTTGTGACCACCAGTGGAAATCTTCAGCCTTTGGATGTACCTCCTGACAACAAAACCTGGCACAGACAGTGAGTACAGATTCCTCTGTAAACAAAACTGGCCTATTGCTTCATTTTTGCCAGGCAGAGGCTTAATCTGGGATGTGGTAGTTATTGTACACACACAGATGCCCTCTTACTGTGGTCAGACCATTCAGGAACAGATGCAGAGTCCCTGATTTCAACATACGGTGTGCTATTCCCATCTCTGCAGACAGTGATTGCACCTCAGTGTTTCTAACCACTCCACGGGCAGCCCAATTAGATGAGTTGTTTTTACTGATACAGAGCACTGCTAGGGATTCGCAAATAAGACAGTCCTTAAAGCATTTCTTGGTTTGTTGCTTTTCCTGCAGACAAGGCTGTGACAACTCTGTTTCACTGAGTAAGGGCAGTCTCTCAGTCCTGTTTCATGTATTCACTAATGATCTGGGTGATGAGGCAGAGTGTACCCTCAGCAAGTCTGCAGATGACACAAAGCTGGAAGGACTGGCCGATAGGTCGGTAACTCCACAGTAATTCCAGTGCCCTTGGAAGCAGTGCCCCTGCTGCCAAGAAGGCTAGCAGTATCCTCGTCTGCATTAAACAAAGTATTGCCTGCAGGTCAAGGGAGGTGATTTTTCCCCTCAGCAATGGTGAGGTTGCATTTTCAGTGCTGTATCCAGTACTGGGCACCCTGTAAAAAAGACCTGGACATACTGGAGAGAATGTGGCAAAGGGATACTAAGATGATGGAGGGACTGATGGGAGCACCTCTCCTATGCGGGAGGCTGAGAGAGCTGGGACTGGCCAGCCTAGGGAAGAGAAGGCTCAAGGGATCTCAATGTCTGTAAGTACCCAAGAAGGGTGCAAAAAAAAAGAGAGACAGGTTCTTTCCAGTGGTTCCCAGTGATGGGACAAGGCAACGTGTGCAGACTGGCACACAGGAGGTTCCCCCTGGACACACTTCTGTGCCGTGTGGGTGATGGAGCACTGGCACAGGCTGCCCAGAGGCTGCGGAATCTCCTCCATGGGGATCTTCAAAGGGCACGTGGGCCTGGGCACCCTGCACTGAGTGTCCCTGCTTGGGCAGGGACTGGGACTAGATGTCCCCCAGAGGTTCCTGCCAGCCCCAGCTGCCCTGCCATTCTGTGATCCCACCCTCCTTCTAGCACTGGCATTCAGCAGCCCCTTGGTAGCACATGCTGGCATGTCTCAGCTCTCCTATGTAGTTTTCTCAGTGTTCTCCTGCACAGCTGTGAACCACAACACCTTAGCAGCTTCATAGCAGCTCCTTCTGACACCTGACTGTCCTTCTCAGCCCACGTGTGTGTTGAGGTGTCTTGGTACATGGCAAAAACTAGAACAGCATCACGGAGGGCGAAGATGGGAAGTATTTAAAAACAAGCTGCTGAACTTAAACAGGGGATTAAACAAACGCAAATACCATGTCCTGAATGCTTTCCTTTAGTGGGCTGTGGGAGCGATCAGCAGGGAAGGAAGGCATAGCTGACCTTTCTAGGAAAATGGCCTCCTCCCGTGAAATGTTCTGTCTGCCAGCTGGGGCCAGAGGGTCAGGGCCCCTCTGAGGGTGCCTGGTTTGCCAGCACGACCCCGGTGGGTGCACTTGGGTAAAGCCCCCATCAGCTAGTAAGAGAGATCAGCAGTGAATCTAAACTAAAGGGAATGTCAGGGCTTTCTGCCTTTGCCCTCTCTTTCCTCAGACTGTTCTGTGAACTGGTATGTGTGCAAAGAGCAGTGCAAGCTGGAAATCCAGATACAGATTTCCCAGCCCCTCACGAGGACAAGATGGGCAAGAAGCAGGAAAGCAGCAAAGCACGAGCCTGGTACTCCCTTTTCAACCAGCAGCACTCCATGAAAGGAGTGCGATGCAATGCAGCCATGTTCTTGCTTCCTTATCTGGCGCTCGATGGCGAGGGCAGCAGCACCCCACGCTATGTACGTGCTTGGAAATGCTGACAGCAAATCCTCTGCTTTGAACTTTTAACGGCATGAAGTCACCTTGGCCAGATTCCTGTCTCTGATGGGAGCTAAAAGCAGATGCCTAGGAGACAGGACAAAAACATAGCAAGTATAGGAAAATACTTCTGTCACTGTACACATCCATCTCCTGGAGCACTGCAGTGCAAAGACTTCCTAAGCTGGGTTTCGCCTTCAACACTGAGTTTAACTGATTTCACCGTACCTTCCTTCTGTAGATCGGTACAACTACCTATTGAGTCTATTTATATTTCTGAAATACAGACTCTCTTGGGGCAAGGAGTTCCAAATCTAGTTCAAGTTCCTATTCTGGTGTGGAAAAGGTTTAGGTCTGTTTGCCCTAAACCTGCTACCCTATCATTATCATTCTCATGCCACGTGTATAAGGCAGCCCTTGTTCACCTTCTCCGTGAAATTCATGATGCACACCAGCAACATCTCCCCGAATACCCATATTTCCAGGCTGAATTGTTTTCACCCGCGGCGTCCCTTGCCTGCACAGGCCATGCAGACGGCGGTCACTCTTCACAACCATTGCTGCAGGAGGTGTGTGGAGCTGTGACGCTGCTGCCCGGCTGCCTGGACCCTGCACTGCAGGCACAGTTCAGGAACCTGCTCTGCACCTTCCATGGAAAGCACAGGGTGCCTTTTGTTTGCTGCTTTTTTAGTCTTCCAGGTCTTGTGGGAAACTACCAAAGGCCAGGCAATCAGTAAAAAATATACACCACAACCAGCACCAAGAAAATCCAACAG
The DNA here is from genome assembly GCF_047663525.1 of Anas platyrhynchos. Taxonomy (NCBI): domain Eukaryota; kingdom Metazoa; phylum Chordata; class Aves; order Anseriformes; family Anatidae; genus Anas; species Anas platyrhynchos. The sequence goes on along the minus strand of NC_092621.1, from coordinate 28,275,719 downwards.
TAACAAAACCCCACCAAACCAAACCAAACTAAAACAAAACAAAACAAAAAGAACCCCCCAAGAAGAATAAGGAAAAAAATTACAATTTCTTCCCTGTTTTCTAATTTTTTAATCTTCTGTAAATGCTGTTTGCCTGGCAGTTCCCATGAAAGGACAACACCCTGGGTTTGGTGCTCAGTGCCCCAGGCAGTCTAGAAAGTGAGGTGCATCTTACTTCTTTCTCCCTTTGTTCCTTTCAGGGTGCTGGGTTTTCATCTTTTGCCCTCATAAATGTGCCACTTATTTATTTCATTATGGGTGGATTTCTTTCACTGAGCTGTAACCTTTGCCCCATGCTGAAGCAGGTCATGGGGGCTACTGGGTTCCTCTACAACCCGAGCCTACCTAGTCATGAAGGACTGTCTGTATTCTCTTTAATTTGCCATGCATTACAAGAGTTTTGCTCTTTCTATTGTAATCAGTGGCTGAAGACTGATACATGAGCAGATTTAGTTGAAATTTTCTAGACCCTGTCAGATATTCTCCCAATGTTAAAAACTGGAAGCATAAAGTTACAGTGGAGGTGGCATCATTCCAAGACAACTCCAATCTTTCAGGTAAGAAACATCAGCTTAGTTTTTGTAAAGTTATTATTGCTTGCACTTTTTATTTTATTTTATTTTATTTTATTTTATTTTATTTTATTTTATTTTATTTTATTTTATTTTATTTTATTTTATTTTATTATTTATTTTATTTTATTTTATTTTATTTATTTATTTTATTTTATTTTATTTTATTTTTGTTTTTAATTGTAGTATCAGGTAGGGAAAATGTCACCCCAAGGGCTCAGTTTCAAGTCCAGGATTTTATGCCTTCACTCAAGAAGGAAGGTAATCTTTTGGGAGCACTTCCAACCTTTTCTTGATACCTGAAAAGGGGTTGTACATTTCTCTTACAGTTGACCTACAAACAAAGAAAATCGTATGTTTTTTGTTTGTTTGTTTTGTTTGATGTTGCCTACTTCATCCTCTTATTAAGTCCCAAAACACTTGTTTGCTTGGGGCTTGAAGATCACTTTCTGACACTCTGAAGTTTTGGATGTATCAGTGATAATAAGCTTTTGTTGTTGCTGCTGCTGTTGTTGTTGCCTTTTTTGTTGTTGTTTTGTTTTGTTTTGTTTTGTTTTGTTTTTCTTTGCAGAGATTTCTTCGGGAAACTACAATTTTCACAGTCATTCACATTTCAAAAGTCAGAAATGTGCAGCAGGAAATCACCCCTTCCAGTTTTACAGATGTTTGCTAAATAGCATAAAACATAGTTCCCCTGCTATCCAGCTGAAATTCCTTCTCCCTCTAATTATTAGAGTTTCACTTACTTTATAATTTGGATTTCACCAGTAGGCATCCAATACATGTTTAGATACATGTATTGGATACATGTAGACACAAATACAGGAAAAACAAACAAACAAACAAAAACAACAACAAAAAATGTATTCCTATCAAAATAAATAATATGAATTATTACATAGATATTTTTCTGTGCCATAAAATTCAAAGTCAACTTTGTAAGTTATGAAAAAACATGTGTAATGATTTAGAATACTTACAATTGTATTTATGTATCTTCTATTTCTATACACATGGAATTTAAATAAGTACATACCATTTTTTCCTCACAATTTTCATTGAGAAGGCATATAGTTTGTTAAAAGTGTGTAGTAAACAAGAGGTAATCCATGCCTAGGTCTGTATAACACAGCACATGCTGCATAAACTCACTATAGGGAAGATTTAAAAATTAAAAAAAAAAAAAAAAAAAAAAAAGTATAATTCAGGTTTGCAATTTTTTTTGTAAAGGGAAATTTTTGTTTCGAATGGTACAAAGCAGCAAGGTTTTCTAAACTAACCCTAAAAAAAATAAAAATAAAAATAAAAAATCCAGGGTCATTGGCATTTTTGTTTGTGTGCCCTGATCAGCTGAACATTTTGTTTGATATTCTCAAGATTTTTATTAAGCAGGATTGCATGACTCTATTATTTGTGAAAAACTTCATAAAGTAAATATTCGTGTTGGAAGGGACCCACAAGGATCATCGAATCCAACTCCTGGGTCCCCAGAGGACCACCCCAAAATCAGATTGTGTGTCTGAGAGTGTTATCCAAATTGCTTCTTGAACTCACTTTGTTCAGGCTTGGTGCTATGACCACTGCCCTGGGGAGCCTGTTCCACTGCCCAGCCACCCTCTTGGAAGGTTAGCTTTTTAATTCTTCAGCACTTGGAAAACAGTCAGTTTTTTTAAATAAAAACATTTCATTTAAACCAATCCCTCACTGAGAGCATAAGCAGCCACGGAATTATATTCATTTTACCCTGTCAAGCAGTCAATCAATGTCAGGTTTTACTGTTACTTTTCCAAGTAGTAATTGAGCTCTGCTGTGAGCATGCATTGCCTTTATTCATGTAATCAAAAAACAATTTTCTAGAGGGGCCCCTTTTCCTTTCAGTGCCTGGTTAGACCAGTGCATTACCCAGGCTGAGATGACTTACTTTAACCACGTAATTTAACCCGCTTAAAATATTGTTAAAACGTAGTCAATTAAGCCACTCCTCAAATCACCCCACTTCCAAATGCAACAGTAATTCCAACATCCTGTGAACACTTTGTATGTGGTCCTGTCTTCCAGAAGGAAGTGGCACTGTAACGCAGTAAAACACTGTTATTAGGTGGTTCATTTCTGCAACAAACTCTGCTTTGAGAGATTGTAACACCTTGAGGAGTTCTTGCTGTTGTGGCAAGATGGGGCACAGGAGGGGCTGTGAACAAGCAGATGCTGGCACTGAGCTAGAGGATTCCAGCCTTTAAGTCAGCCCCACACTCCTTAAAGCTGCTCCTTGGTGGTAAATGCAAGGAGTGAAACGAGGTGTGGTAAACTCTCAGCCCTGTCACCAGTGAGAACCTTTGGGTCTGGATGGAGATAGTTTTGTTTGCCTTTGATTGCAACAGTCTCTGTAGTTTACCCCTGAACCTATTATGTGTGGACACACACAACCTTCTCTGACCTTGAATAGCCCAGAGAGCATGCAATTGAAGAATCAGGTGTGATTCTGCATTATACCTACACACCACAGGAAGAAAGGAGGGCTTTACGGTCATTGAGCTTCCAACCTGCCATTTTTCATGGCAATTGAATGAAAAACGAAGTTGTAAAGCAAGCTGTTACCTATTACCACTGCACAGACACAATTTATCATAAGGACAGATGAACGCTTTCCCATCCCAAATCTTTGCTTTCTGCTGAATGGATGATTCTACAAGGAAAGGTTGCTCTTACTGAAGCTTTCAGGCACATTTTTCCAAGGTATAAGATATAACAAAACGGTGCTTCTGAACTTCCTATGAAACAGTCACTTTATTGAAAAAAAAAAAAAGAATATCATAAGGTAGAAAATTTACATTTCATATAGTTCAACTCTTCAAAGAAATGTACAAACCATGTGTCATTTGTGGAGGGGATGACGTGGGTTACAAACTGAGGGCTAGACTGGCCAACTGTTTGAGGGTTGTTGAGCTCATAAAACTTGAGCATTGAGTCCTTCAGTATTCAAATTACCCAGAGAATTGTTACAACAGAAGGAGAAGAATTGCACAGGACCATGCAATAAAAAACACTTCATTACTTTTATATACTATATTGTACACCTGTAGGACTTTTTTAATTTTATTTGATTTTATTTACCTGACGTTTCTGATATTTAGCAGTAAAGGATAAGTATCTTGTAAACAATGAGTCTGGATTATGGGGTGGAGAGGTGACAGTATTCTCACCTTCTTCCAAAATAGGCTGTTAAAGAAGATAAGGGGCTAGGCTTTGACAGGCAGAGACTTCATGACTTCAAAGCTTTGGGAAATTAGTCATCTTTTTAACTTAAAACTGTTTCACAGCAGCTTTAATACAGAAAAGCCACTTCATGGAGGTGTCTTTTCCTTTGAGCTTTTTATAGTATATATATATTTTTACATACTTTGGACGCTTTCACTTCAAAACTACAGAATATTTCTGATTTTTACATTTAGCAAGACTATGAATGAGAAGGGAAGTATTTCCTTGCACTCTAAGTGCTTTGTAAGTACAGCATTTTATTTAACTTGCTTCCAAATCCCATCTTGTTAGACCATCTCTGGTGAATCTTCTGCATATTACATGCAAAATCTGGCTTACTCAGATGTCAGTGGAAGTGCTGGGAATTCCTAGGGACTTCTGGGAAGGCTGCAGATGAACACGAAAAGTCAAAATGTTTCCACTAAAAGCAGCAGCCTCAGCCTACCTTATGCTGACACAGCAAATAGGCTTTGTATTGAGAATCACATGGCATGAATTTTGAGAAGGTTCACTGTAATTTTTCTAAAACAATTTACATAGAAAAAAAAAACTCCTTAATTTCACTGTTTCATTTAATTTTAACATTAAATTATGTTATTGGGTAAATGGGATTGGTTACTTGAATCAGCATTGAACTATCATTTCCAAACTGTGAAAAGATGCAGGGAAGGAACTAACATCAGGGAACTTATTTCAAAACACAAGCATTACACAGTAAACAACGTCACAGTGCAAATTGTGGTTCTACCATGGCTTCACTAAATGAGTTCTAAAGTCTTAATATAGCTGTGTATCAACATCCCCATCTGCAAAATAGTAATAATATTTCCCTACTTCAGAGAAGTGTTGTAAAGACTATTTAGTAAGATGCTTGCTCAGGGCTCAGAAAATACTAAGCATTAGACATTATAAATTACATGCTGATTTATCTTAAAATGCAGTAAAGCCTGCATAAGTGCTCTGTAGGAAATCCTCACTGTGTGCTTTTGAAGTTAATTTTGTATAAGGTTATCTATGTAAGAGCATTACATAATAAAAATCAGTCATAGCTTAGCGCCTTCTTTTTAAGCTATTACTTGTTATCTTTGCTAAACATCACAGAATCACAGAATTGTCTAGGTTGGAAGAGACCTCAAGGTCATTGATTCCAGCCTCTAAACATGACACTGATTATGAAGAAATACAAGAAATCCAAGATGTCAGGTAGTTGTCTCTACATTTCACAAGTAATGTACATACTTTTCATACAAAAGAAAGAAAAATAAAAGAAAATCTGTAAGAATTATTTATTGCTACTTGCTTTCTGAGCTTTGGCAAGAGAATTTGTGCAGAAATCTCTCCGCAGTTAAACACTGTGATGGAAACTGGTGATAGAAACTGAAGGAATTTTTCCTTCCTACAGCTCCAGCTCAGTGAACACTGAGCAGGGGTCCATGTCCCTTCTCATTAAGAAAACATTTAAGCATGTGATTAACTTCCAGAATGTGTTTTAGTGCCAAATGGACATGGATAAATGCTGCCTTGGAAAAGGAACATAAATAGATGTCATTCCCCAGCGTCTCTTAGATATCTTGTTTGGATTCATGTAACACCTCAGCCAAACCTCAGCCTGCCAGTGGCGACCAATCTCATGCCACTGATCACTGCAATGGTCTGCCCCTTTTGCATTACATGACTATTTCACAATAAATGTAAAAGCATCTAAAAAGCCCCCTGTTTTTTCCCAAGCCCTCATGAGATATAGTTGATTTGGAGTCATCCCACAGTTCTCTGATATCTCATTTAAATGCATGCTGTCCAGAAAGAGCACATGCTATCTTGTAAGAGGAGATTTCTGATTTCACTGGTGTTGAATAATACTCCATCACTTCTTGCTTCTGGCATGAAACTCTTCCTTGGCTGAATCAGTTAGTCCTTAGGTGCTTTGTGAGCTCTGGGCATCATATTTCTTAAAACTGTGGTTATGAAAAGATTCCCTGCAATGAAATGGATCCAGAAATAAAGTTTGCAAATTAAAAAAAATCCAGGAAATACCTGCCCCGTGAAAAGAAGCAGCTTCCAAATCACCAGCTGAAACATATTACATGTGTGCAGACCAGAGGCTTAGTGCTTCTTCCCCTCCCACCCCACACTGGACACAGTGGATTTGTGAAGAAGCATATATTTTTAAGTAAAGTACAGAAGTAAAGACTCTTCTGTCGCAGTCATGGGACTAGACTGGATTATGTTATCTGGAAGTGAAAGAATCACTCTTACTTCATGCTGGCTAACAACACAGGGTGCCATACATTCAAAATATACATGTTCTTATCTGGCTTCAAGTGTTTAAGAAATGGTTAAGATACACTTGATCAGGTTGAAGGGGAAGTCTTATGTCACCATGCATTAAAATGATATCAGTCCCTAACCCCTGATGGACGTGCTTGAGAAACACAGTTAATACTACATTCTGCTCCAGTGGGAGTCAGCAGACTTCTTTCATCAAGTATGAATTTGATACTGTGTATTATAATCTGTTTTCTGCTGCTGGGAAACCTGCCTTTTCTCCTGAGGGAAAAAAAAAAAAAAGGCATATTTTTGGGCATATTTTTGTATAGCTGCAACAGGAAGTCCTGCCCTATTTGTACCTTGTGCTGTGGACTTTCACTACAGCATTGTACAGTTCTGGGATCTTTCTCTCAATCATAGGCCTAAGGTTCTCCTTCAGCTTCCCATAGTTTTTTTTGAGTTCTTGCTGATATTCCCGCTGGTCAGCAGTTATAAGGCGCTTGTTCTTATCCACTGCTTCACCACACCTAGATGAAAGGAAAGAAAAGAAGGCATGAAATGTATCACTTAGTTCTGCTAAGCTCAGTAACTTTGTGTTAGGTAATTTGAATGGATTGTTTGCTGGCTCCTCCAGGCCAGGCACTCCTCTGATAGCTGGTCAAGTTGAAAGTGAGAAAGTACTAGTAAGAAATCTCTGTCCAAGTGCACAAACTGAGGTAATATTTTTAAGGCCATTAGAAATGCATGAAAGAGCTAATAAAAATAATAACAAAACACCAAACAATAATAGTACTAAATAAATATAATGGCTGCAGAATACTGAGTAACTGGCCAACTTACTGTCAACACATGCATCTACAGTATTTGACAGTAGTATCATATGCACAAGGCTCATTCTGAGTTTATTCAGAGTTGTCTTTCAGTAATTGTGCTTTGTCTGGACTAAAAGGATAAGTATCTTGCTATATGAGTATGCTTATTAAAATTTACAAGTAAAGGACGTATGTGTCCACCACTACCGATGTGTCTTGAGAGGGTCAAACATTTTCTTATATAAATATATATAAGAAATATTTATACATTTATATTCCTATATATAAACATCATTTAATAAAATCAAAGCATTAGTTTTAAGTGCTCAATTTCCCTAGAATATCAGAAGATAAAACTAACGTAAGCTCTTATTTTCTACATAATTCTTTTGAAGTGTTAAAATTTACTTTCATTTGGGATGCAAAACCCACCAAAGCACTGACCATGAAGTAGAGACAAGTTCTGTACCAAGTGTCTGAAGTGTGAGCTGTCAGGATTTGTGGTTCTAGCTTGCGTAATTAATTACACAGTCATACTACTGTTGCATTATTGCCATTACTGACATTATTGTTGCAATTCAATATTTCAGTTTTGTTTTACTGACCTCATTATAAATTCTTTGAAGCATAACCTCAGCTTGTTGTGATGTCGATAAAGTTTGGGGTCTGCTGGAATTTCAGCCAGGAACACTTGTGCTACCTCTAGCGGTCCCTTATAGGAATAACAAAGGAAAATATCAGAAAAACATCTGCTTAGACTGAAAACAGATCACATGTTTGGTTATTTTGTTTGTTATTTCATGTGCAGAATTATGAAAGAAAGTAAAAACATGAACAGTCATGAGAACTGGACTTTTTTTTTTTCCCTATTTTATTTTTGTTAGAGTTTTTGCCTATGATATTTTATCCTCCCCTCCTTTTATTTCTCCTCCAGGCCCACAAAGAAGAAAAAGAACAAATTCTAGTCAGTAGAGAAGATCTGGGGTAGCTGTACTACCAAATCTGGTTACATGATAGAAACACAGTTCCTTATGCCTGGTATTACAAAGACCTCAAGGGAGTTAGATAAGCCCAGGGCAGAAAGATGCCACTCTCCAAGGCTCAAAACTGCATCTTACTTCATACTGGAGGCTTTGACTGATGAAGAATCTGGAGAAACCAAGTGTATTTAAGCTTTCAGCAAAGACACCAAATCCTGTGAAAAAGCAAATAATGCCAACTTTCATTCTTTCCTATCAGATTTTTTTTTTTTTATCCCTCTGCCAGAGAAATCCTCTGCATCTGTATTGGTTTGAAAAGAAGGAACTGTGGACAGGAAGGAGCATGGAAAACCTTTCCTGTCAACAGAGACATGTTACGTCAATTTAGAGCATTTCCTAGACCTGACACCCATACCTCAGCTGATCTAATTCATGTTAGAGGCTCCGTGACCTGAGAACCAACCTCTCATGAGATGTATCTAGCACTTCTTGTATCACCTGGGATGGCAATATCACAGAAACAAAATGTCTAAGCACTTTAGTGTTTCTGCTTTAAACGAAGACTTGGAAAGCATATGCAGGTGCACAAACCTGCAAATGAATGGAGGGTAAACTATTTATGCTCCCTAAATCTAAGAGCAGAAAGTCCTAATGACTGGATAGAATACAAGAACTACATATCAAGGGATAAAGTCTAAATGCACATTGTGACTAAATGTGTCTGACTAAATGTACTTGTCCCAGTGCAAGAGATGATTGCAGAAACAGTGCAGAGCATTATGAAGGAAATATTAATCTGGCTTATTTTGATCCCTTACCTGATTTACAGTGGCTCCAACTGAGCCCTGCAAAACCATTTGTAACATTTTGGCATCTGGTGGCTCTTGGTTTGTGGCTGCAGTTAGTTCCTGTGTTTTTTTCCTCATATCTTCAATAGCAACTTCAATTGGTGTTAAAATAAACTAGTGGAAATGGAAGAGACGCTTCATTATTTGAACCATAAACACAGATGAACTGTTCTAAATCTGGCAGTAAAACTACAATCAATCCATGTTAGAGTAGTACTTGTGAAGTCCAGGAAGACTGTTCTTTCTAAATGCCATCTTGATAAATGCTGCATCTGATCCACAACTCTTTGGCATCTTACCTTGCAAGAGTAGGATTTGGATCAGACTCCGTATTTGTATATACTCATTATTGCCCTAAGTTACTGATTTCATGTCTTAAACAGTTTTCCACTTCCTACTGCTAAGAAAGTTTCCTTGTCTCTACAGCAGCCCTGAGCCCAATTTAATTCTTTAACTGTGCTTTATCAGCTGAAGTACAGCCATAAATAGAGCTCCATGTATCCTCCTGCACAGCAACTCAGAGGTCAAAAGAAGGATGTATATCCTCCATCCTCTCTGCTTCACCGTAAGTACTCATCTTGCATTTCTCTACCTAATCTATGCCATTCCAATTTATGAAAATGTCTGAAAACTTCAGCGTTCTTTTTTTCTGTCAAGCAAAGAATTTGAAAATCTCCCCCTCTCTCTACTCTCTCTACCCTCTCCCCTCTGCCCAGAGACTCCTTTAGCCCCTGAGAAAGTAGATCTGTCCTCAAAACCCAATTACCTCTTCTTTTTGGATAATATTTATTCTGGTTTTTATGTAGGGGAAAGCATGCATTGTTGTCAAGATGGTGTTCCTCTTGTATTGCTCGCTAAGCTCTCCTCTAGGGCGCCCATCCATGGTGAAAGGCGTAGTGTACATGAACCGACAGAGGTTGAAGTTCTTCTCAAAGTAAGTTACCCTGTCCTTCATCTCATACTCATCAAAATATGGCTCCACAAAAGTAATCTGTATGTATGCCTGAGAGAAGAGGAAAGAATCATTACAGTACTTTACAATGAAAAGAGTAAAGGAATGGTACATATGAAATATCCCATAGTTCACACTCGGCTAAGGATGGTCTGGAGCAGCACAGAGCTGCAAATCCTTTAGAGCTCCTTCTTTCCTCCAGTGCTGACAAAACTTATCTCTGGAGAGGGCACAGTATAACTCTGGGAATCAAAGCAAGAGCAGGGACTGGAGATCAGAGCTTCAACTTTCCATCTGCTGTGACTAGCTACCAAACTGAGCCTTTCACATAAGCTTTCGTAGAATCACAGAATATTCTAAGTTGGAAGGGACCCACAAGGACCATTGAGTCCAACTCCTGGGTCCCCAAAGGACCACCCAAAAGTCACACCATGTACCTGACAGTGTTGTCCAAACGCTTCTTGAACTCCATCAGGCTCAGTGCTGTGCCCACTGCCCTGGGGAGCCTGTCCCAGTGCCCGACCACCCTCTGGGTGCAGACCCTTTCCCTAACCCCCAGCCTGACCCTCCCCTGTCCCAGCTCCATGCTGTCCCCTCGGGTCCTGTCGCTGTCCCCAGAGAGCAGAGCTCAGCGCCTGCCCCTCCGCTCCCCTCCTGAGGGAGCTGCAGGCCGCCATGAGGCCTCCCCTCAGCCTGCTCTGCTCGGAGCTGAGCAAACCAAGGGGCCTCAGCTGCTCCTCATACATCTTGCATACATCTAAACTCCTCACCATCTTCATAGCACTCCTTTGGATGATCTCTAATAGTTTTATGTCCTTTTTGTATTGTGGTGCTCAAAGTACTTGAGGTGAGGCCACACCAATGCAGAGAAAAGCAGGACAATCCCTTCACTTGACTGGCTATCTCCTTGATGCACCCAAGAATATGGTTCACTCTCTTGGCTTTAAGGACCTCCCTAGTCACACAGGTATAGCTGTAGGTTCTTTTGTTTGTTTGTTTGTTTGTTTTTTTGTGCCTTGCTGTTTGAGTATAAAAGCTTCAAGGAAGGAGATCCCTCTCTCTCCCTTTCTCTTCTGTGATCAAGTATTCAACTCAGTAGTACTTTCCCTACCTTATTAGGATCCAGCTTGCTTTTGTCTACAGGGGCAGAGTCTTTAATCACTTCCACAGCATCCTCCCCAAAACACTGGCCATAAAATCCCTGGAAAAGAAAAGGAATTATTCCAGAGTGTGCTTAGTCCTTAATACAAAGCTAATGACCTATGTGTTTCTAGGGAAAAGGAGCAACTATGACTATTTCTGGGCTCTGTACAGTAAACACACTGCTTCATGAACAACAGCTGGCCAGGCTCAGGCAACTTACTGACAAAGCTCAGTGTGAGCTGCTCACAAAAATGTAAAGATAGCTAAAAAAGACAGCTAAAAAGAGAAGATAGCTAAAAAGACAGCTAAAAAGAGAAGAAGAGAACATTGCAGTTTGAAGAAAAAGTTGAAAAGGTACCAAAGCAAATATTGGGTCTGTTTAGATCAAATCATTCAACATATCATGAATCTTCCTGTTAGAGACATGGCCTCAAGGTACTGAGAATGGATCACTTTCATCATTTCACTGTAAAAAGGCTATAAAAGAAAGGATATATACAAAGGGAATAATCTATGGTATAGATCAGATTGTGATTGATTTCTATATATCAGTAATAATAGTAGAGTTGTGCACATTCATTAGAAAGTATGACATAGCATAGGAGATTATATTATCACAACATTTTTTTCCTTACCTCTAATCTGTGAGAAATCTCAGGAAGTTTGGTAATCGCAGGCTCCTTATAAACAAATTCCTGTTCATCTAAGTCCCCAAATTTGGATCCATAGAAACCAACACGGAAGTAAGTTCCAAACATTCGCTTTTGACCCTAAATGATACAGACAAAGAGGAAAATTACAATTACTTCTTATTCAATGGCAACATAGAATACTTCTTTTTTTTTTTTTTTTTCAATTTGATGCACTGAAAACAACAGAAAACCTACTAGGCCTACACCTTCCTGTATTTCAGAGCCATATTTAGTTTTCTGTGTTTTCAATGCCAATGAATTAGAAGCACATATTCACGGAAGAAAGCATAAAGGTGAAGGGGACATTTGACTGAAACCTAACTAAAAATTTAGGCTGATCATGAAGTGACTTTTACAAAACAAAATAATATATTCCTATGTTTCTTTAAGTCCATCAAACTTAACAAAATTCAAATTTTGCAATGAGCAAAGGTCGGTAAGAACTTGAGACTGACTAGACTCAGTAGTAAAATGCTTCTGGAGGTAGAGAAATAAGGGGGCAGCATGCATGTGGAGAATTCAGCCAGGCATTTGTCTTTCTTCTGTTTAAGCATTGAAAATACTAGCTAATGGACAAGAAGGTTGTTTTTCTTAAGTCAACATGGCCAGGTTGAATCAGGCAATTTCTTATTCTAGGTCTGTTCAAATGTCCTTCTGTAACTCTGAAACAGTTTTATATTCATTTATTCCTTTTCTTACATGGAGAATAGAGCCTGTTTCACTGTACAGTGTACTTCACAGGTAAAACAAAGCATATGGAAGCCATTGTTACAAAAAGGAAATGGACCTAGTTCATACCAGTTTTTATTTTATTATCACCAGTCATAAACAAACAGTGTAGCCCAGCAACCTGTCTTGCTAGTGCTGCCTTGCCTTACAAGTACCTTATTAATAATGCTGTCAAAGGCCTTCTGTAGCTTGCTGTGTGTCAAGGTAAGCTTTCTGAAGTCTCGATGTGCTTCCAGTATAGGGATGACAATTTTGTACACCTCATTCACAGTTTCATACAATCCCCCCTTGGAAAAAAAAATCAAAATTAAAAACATAGAAGAAAAGAAATGAGTCCTCAGGTACTCTGAAAAGGAATTGGACCTATACCAATGGACAGACTGAAAAGGGTATTTATGGGACTTCAATCTGTTATGTAATTTGTTTTAGCTTTCTAAAATCCAGTAATACTAGAAGAGTAGTTCTGAAAGTAGCTCTAAACTGAAAACTGGTTCAAATTTGGATCTCTGATCTGTTGAACACTCAATGCAAAATTCCTGTGTGAAGGACATGGTTTCTGGTTATGGACCAGAACAGTTAAGAATTTTAGGTGAGACGAAGGGAATGGATTTATTTTGTGTGTATGGTTTTATTGAGACCAATGAGCAACAAAACCTGCATCTGCAAAAAAAGTACCCACGTGATTTCTTTAGAGATGCTAAACAATGTTCTTTACCACTGCAGCAATACAATGAGCTAGTTGAGTATTAACACCATGACTCTACATAGTAAGGATATATTTTTAGGGCAGTAGTTGTCTTCTGTGTGAAAGCATAGCAGCAACTCTCACATCTTTCATAAAATCTGTATCTTAAGCAAGACCTTCTTTTTTAAGATGTACCATCCCATGAAATATATCAGCCAGAAAGTCAATCACTTTCCACTGATGCTGCCTGCAATCCCCACTGTAGAGGTGGGCACATAGCTGAGCTAGGCTACTTGTAAAGTGTGTTAAGTGGAGCTGTTTGAGACAAGGCTGGGTCAAACACAAGATGCATCTTGTTATCTGCACTGGGGCAGATCTGTGGAGGCTGAACAGTAAGCCTGTCCTTCCTTATGTGCAGGAAAACAAGCTTGCATAGCTTCTCTACATCTCCACATGCTTTTGGCCCTCACTCACCGTGCTGAAGAGTTCTGCTGCTTGTTCCAGTAGCCCCACCAGACCACTTTCTGAAAAATACCTCCCAGAGCATATACCATCTTCATCTGGGGACAAAACATCATCTGAAACAGCAGATTCCTCCAGCACATTGGATGAAATGTTCTAAAGTGAATCAGAGTAGAAAAATCAGGATTCAAGAGCAATAGTCTACAGTAAAGACCCAGGCAGAAACAGTTTCAACATACTTATATGACAGAAAGAAGAATGAGATGTAAGTGCAGCCAGGGGGTACATAGTTAAATCTTATTTAGAAGCAAATGGAACATCATAAATTTTCACAGATGACAGATCAGGAGATTTTTAGAAGAATCCCAAGCTTTCTTGCCTCAGGTTTAAAAGGCGAACTCCTGTAGATCACTAACTGACTTTCCTCTGGTAGCTGGATTCCCCTGGATCTGCAATGCACAGAATCTCCTATGCTCCAGGGGTCACTGGCAGCCATGCCCTTTTAGTTTCTATTACCTCAGAGATGAAAAAAAATCAGGCTGCACTTCATGTCTCCCGTGAGCTGTTTGAAGAAGCTGAATTTTCAAGTTGTTAATTTTATGACTTCAGCAAACGAAGTAGAACACAGACGATATTATTCTACAAACTGCAATACTGGAATGTTCCTTCTTGTCTCAGCCTCTACCCTGTTACACCTTGATCCTGAACAATTTACTCACTTTTTTTTGTTAAAGTTACTGATCTTATCATGTGTTTAAATAAAACTAAATAAATTATGCAGTGTCAAGTCACTCTTTGAGATTCTAGACCACAAAGTAACAAGTCTACAGCTCTTCAGGATCCATTTGGATAAATGACGTTGGGTAGAACCAACATAAAAAATATTAGAATATACAGAACTACATGTAAATGCACATTAAAATATGTGCAAATACAATATGGAACTAGCATATGTGACTTTCAAGAGCAGCAGAAATCCTAAGGTTCAATTTGCTAGGGATTAAAAGAAGTTAACTTCGTGTCATGGTGTCTCACTTCAGCAGAACGGACAATGACAGCTTGTCTGAGTGCAGGATAGATGCCAGCTGGCTAGCTATCTGATTCCTGAAAGACATCTTTATAAAATGGCAGAGACACTGAGGGCTGTTACTATTGATCAGATTTCAGATAAAGAATTGGCATCACACATCATTAGCAACACAGGACTTTTCCCCATGGGTTTTGTAGCTGTATTTATTTCCTCCATAGGTGAAATTTACTCAAGCCATGCTGCCATTACTGTGTCTAACAGTAATGTAAGCTCCACTGTGAGGGTGGGTGCAAAGTTCAGGACAGCATTTGCAGGAGTTAAGTATATGTCTGAATTTCAGCCAGAGGGAAAACTGCAGCACCTTTTAGCATTCCAATGCCTGCCATTTTTGACCTACCAGTCTCATGGAAGACAGTGACATAAACCACAGTTGGCATACCTGGCACATATCTAGAGCAACTCATACAACATGTTACAGTCCAACTTCTGGCTTTCCCTTTCTGTAACAGTAGCCGTTAGGACTGTTTTCACAAAGTGGCATGCAGCTTTTGAGGGCTTTCTTGTTTTGTTTTCTTTAGCAATGGGAAAAGTGTCCAGAGAAGTGATTTATTTGTAAGAGAAAACCAAGAAAATCACAGACTTTAATTATTTCTTCATTAGCTCTAAATCTGTAAAAACTTATATCAGACACGTATTTCCATGTTTTACAATCCACATGTTCTAATAGGAGGCCAGCTCCATGACATATCTCTGGTGCTAGTATGATGTTTTGCAAAGTGGACATACCTCATTCACCTTTAGCCTTGATCTACCTTCCATATGGAATAATTTTATAAGTCACTATATGATAAAGGCAATACATAAGTTACGTCATATATTATTTGCAATTATTTTGGACCTCACAGACCTATCTTTCTTTAAAGAAAAGAGACATTTTGTGAACTCAAGAGGGTTGACAGTGATCATTAGCCCTTATCCCCATGTTAGGAAGGAAAGATGCAACTTAGATCCCTAAAACTAAGGAAGGCTAAGGAAGACTGGACCTCAGATCCCCAAAGCAGCATGGCTGAATTAGCCTAACACCAGGCACAGGCTAATTAGCCCTGTGTCTCAGCAGGTAGACACACACATACTAGGACCTTGTCTGTAGTAATATAAAGTGACTTTATAGTTAGTCCATATGTAGTTCATACTCTCCTTAAGTCCTCCTCATCACTTGTAAGGGTGATTTATTGCAAACACAAATTGCTGATTTCCAGGGATAGTTTTATGATTGTAGAGATGGGAGCATACACAGTTTTGCCTGGCACAGTATAAGGACAAATGTTATTTTACTGACAACCAGTTGTCTGGATGTTAATGGAATCGTTGCAAAAGACCTAGGTCAACTCGTTTAATTCTTTGCTACACCACTTTACTCTTCTATATATGTACACATATATAAAAGATAACACTTCTGCTCATTCAGAACAATAGTTTTAATACACATTAAATCTCAATTCCACAACTGAACGCATATCACCAATACTAGTTAATTCCATATTCAAGCTCAGTGGAGAAATGGATACAGAAAGAATCATTGGGTGAGATCTGGAACTCCAGGTAAAGCTGGGACACTCTGAGTAGTGTTATTCTACTTTAAAGAGGTCATCAGAAGAATGTAATCACAGGTGCTACAAAACACAAACCTGTTTGTAAGGAACGGGAGCTCCTCTCTTGAAAGGCTTTGTGAAAATGCAAAGTGTTATTATAGTTAATTATTGTCATTGAGCAAATTGAGGTTTAAAATTATGCTGTCAGATAAAGAGTTTTGTAATTGGGTTTCTGGTCATTAAGGCATTTAATTACCGCTCTCCTATGGAGCAACTGTTCCTTTAGCAAATGTAGTTACATAAGCATTTTGATGAGGGAGACAAATTTGCCTAAGTTACTCTTAACTCCTAAGTTTTAACTTTTCTAGTGCATTGTAGAATAGACTTTATTCTCTAAAATAACTGGAACCATACTCATTTGTCTGATCAGTTTGGGAGAAATGAAAGAAGGAATTGCATTAAGGTCAAGTGTGCAAGATTACAAGTGTTCATGTTAGTCTGGGAGCAGCAAGAACTTGGAAAAGGAATGCAGATTTCATCTATATCCAGATGATAATCATATAAAACAAATAGGGAGGAAAGAAGAAAATAGAAATAATTAATGTAAGTTACAAGTCAGGAATGCAAAACTGATAGGGGATGCAAAAGAATAAGGGATGCCAAAGTGTAAATCCATGGCCAGAAGATTATCCAGTAAAAAGTATATACAGATAACTACCAATGTAGTAATTGTAAAGGAATTCTAATAATGCTAGTCCATTGCCTGACTGCTAAGGTGGAATTGTGAATACTATTCCCCAACATACTCAACTCAATGCAAAATGCCATGTGGTTCAATAATATTCACATTTACTATTCTGAAGGGAAAAAACAAATGTGTTGTGATTATATCAAGGGATGATGAATGTACCAACTACTAGTGTTAGCCATTTCAAAATCACCTGGACCATAAAATGTGCCCCTCAACTCTTTGAATGAGCTAAGCAAAAGGGTATTGAGGCAGCTAGTACCGAGTTGTTGCATGTTTTGGAAAACTGGAGAAGTTCCAGGGGAGGAAATGTCTTTTGGGGACTACGTTTTTAAAACAGTAAACAAGATAACCATTGGTAGGTTTATCAGGCTACATTCCAGACAAAATAGTGGAAATTCTGATACAAAATTTTACTAAGGAAAAAAAATCAGAGATTGCAATTAATCAACACCAGACTATAGAAACTCAGGTTCTACTTTTAAAGTGACTATAATCTGACAAAGGCAAAAATGCCCAAACAGCAGATGTCTATACAACATCTGAGATAGTACTGCACAACATTTCTATTAATTGCTTAGAATGATTCCAAAGCATTGCAGCAAGTGTTACAAACGAAAAATAGTCTTACAGAGATCTTCACATGTCTTAGATAATAATCACAAATGAAGAATCAACACATGGGCGTATTTTAAGGGTACAGTCATTTCTGGTTTTTAATTATGTGTGGAAAAAAAAAGTGATAAACTAAGTTTTGATACACTAAGTTTGCACAAAAATTAGTTCAGGATAGTTCAGGATAACTAAAACTGCACAATCTGATAAACTATGTACAAATAAATACTTGCATTTCGCAATGTCTAATTCTGACAATAAAGAATGACCTTCTTATCCATGAAATGTAGAAAAGAAGTGTGTAAGAAAACAAATAAACAAACACACAAAACCCACAAAAACTCTTTGGAAAAGATCAATGTATCACTGAGAAATGAGCTCAACAAGACCAGTACAACCAGTGGGGTCTCTGGAAATATAACTGAGAGATACTTCACAGGATTAGAGAACTTAAGGGACATTTTTTCTGCTTATAGACTAATACGATTATGCCACTCACTACTCAGAAGGATGTTGTTTAATAACTAGAGGACAGTCAAAGAATCAGAGAACATATCTAAAAACACAGTAGCTCCAATTACCTAGCTTATCTGAAAGAAGGTTGAAAGATTCATCTGCAGTTATTAAGAAACAACCCTAGGAAAAGATACATAATAGAAGGATTCTATTTGGCAAACATGAGATTACAGCATCCAAAGGATGCAAAGAGAAAATAGAGACAGAGAGATACTACAGTACCAGTTTTCATCAGTGAGTGTGATAAAACTTAAGCACAACCTATCAAAAGTACTGATGGATTCACTGTAACTTTTCCTATCCATACATGCACTTTTACTCTGCTTTAACACAGGGAGAAATACACACACCATGACAGATCACCTCAGCCTTATACTGTCAGAACTTTGGATCCTCTCCTTACCTGAAAGCTGACACTGCCCACTGGGAGATAGCTATGATCTTCAAGCATGCTGAGGTACTCGGCCACCAGTGCTGCAGCATGGACAAGACACATGGCCGCTTCTGTGTAGCACTTCCTCTTGGTGTGCTTCTCTGCCATGTTCTGCAGCCAAGTCAGTCTCAAGTCAGGCGATGTCTGGTATCCTTTGGCAATTCTAACAACGCGAGAAAGAAAGGAAACATGACTGATCTCTTCTTCTCTAATAACAGAGAGGACTTCTATAGTCCTCTACCCGGGCTAAATGGAAGATGACACGTCTTTATGCCGTGAATATGATTCACTGAGCACTGGGCAAAAGAAATAACTAGGGAAGAGGAACCATGACAGAGAGAGATTATGAGGAGAGTAAAATTGCTGAATCCTGGACCCTTTGGTGACCCTGACTCCTGTCCTACCCCAGGCCTATGTCCACCAGCCACCTCCCACGGCTCCACTGCAACACTGTCCATCCTGCCTGGGCCCCTGCAAGAGGCCAGCTGTGCTGAAGTGGCAGTGTACATACAGAACAGCTATTGGTTTTGTCCACAGCTTGTTGCTAACATACACAGCTCTTGTGCTCACCTCAGTACAGAATTTCCTCAGAAACAATTGTAAATGGATTCACCTGTACATGAGATCCATGAGCATCTCTGGATCTTCCTGAAATTCCCTCATTTTCACCGTATCTGACAGGATGCTGTTCAGATTACACAGCAGCTCCTCTACCTGCAGTAATACAAAGATCAACATGAATTTCTCAGGCATTTTTTTCCCTTCTCGAAAAATACCAGCATCTTCACCAAATGATAAGTTATTCCCATTTAGTTCCTCTTAGCCAAGGAAATGACAGGATGTTGAATTGCTACTAGGTGTGTTTTTCCAATTCTACTCAATGAAGCAAACACTGCTGACATGGTAAATCTTATACATACATTTTGATGAATCAAAATGAGTTGGACCCCTGTGATCAGTTTATTTCTGAATGAAAAAAATTAAACAAAGTAAAACACCACAAATCTACGTGCTAATTTAGTTCATCTTTACTTGAACTGTGATCTGATAACAAAGCAGGTGTCTTTGTAAGTCTTCAACACAAACTAAGTTATTTTAAGAATTTCAGCAAAGCACCTGGAACTTGTCTGAAATATTTTTCATTATTGCTACTGCTGCCTTATAAATTGAGAGATAAGTTTCCACAGTGCTACTTGTCTGAAAACATAATTAATCAGATTCCTTCTTGGGAAACTCGTATAGTGTACAATTCCTGCTGGAGTCTAGGAAAAAGCTGTGCACAAAGCTAAGAGATAACTTCTCTAATGTGATTCCAATGGAAATTTCCAAGAGTTTATTCTACAAAATTACATCCTCCACTTTTGTCCTGCTTATTATTGCAAAAGAAATAAGCTCAGGCAATAACTCCTGCATCCTTATTTTCATTACTGCGGAAGACCAAGATTCTAGGTCTTGCTCCAAGCACATTCCTGTGTGAAAGCTCTGATATAAAGCCACAGATATCACAAAAGATTTGACCTGAAGGGGAAATGGTGTTGCCTGCATATCCACATCTTCTTCTGCATAGGCCAGGATGGTTCGTAAGGAACGTCGAAGGAATTCCTCATTAAATTCGGGTGATTTGCCAACCAAAGAAGCTAGTGACATGGTCACCTGCATCTTCACTCTTGCAAAATTCTTTCAGAAGAAAAAAACAAAAACAAGAGAATGATGGCTACACAACACCATGCATATCAGTTCCCATATCTCTGTCTCCTGCATAAACCAAACACACTTTCCCCTGCCCACACTGAGTGGATAAAGTCACTGCTCAGGCAAGTAAGAATCAGCAAACCCTGACTCTGACGTGTCCATGCTTTGGGGCAAGAATGTGCCTTGGAATACATATGCTTGCTTCAGACAGAGGAGAGTCAGAAGCCCTTCTCTTTTTGCCTTCTGGACAGGTCAGCAGGTGTATAGGTCAGGCCATCCACAGAGAAGGAGAGGCAGCAGGACTCTGTAGGCATTCTGGGAATGGGAAGTATGGGAAGCAAAAGGCCACTGAGGGCTTTACATGGTAATGTACCATGCCTTGCTGGTTAACTGTCTAAGAGGCACATTCTGCTCCTGCAAAGCCAACACTTTTTACATGTTCAAAGCTTTAAAAGTAAAAGCTAGAGGAAAAATACTGTGTAAAATCAGATGCTATCCAAAATGCTAGTGAATGTCCTTACAGGCTAGGACATTAGGAGTCTATATGCATAAAATAAGCATTTTGCTCTGTATGTATGGGTAGAATCAGAGCCTAGTTTACTGTTCCCTATACAAAAGGGCAAGTGGAAAATTCACATTAATAACAAAATACAGTTGTTCTACTGAGGCTGTAACTGCATTAGAGTAGAACTGGTCTATTTTTAAGCAGTTCTGACACAGGAGTGAAAAAGAATACCAGAAAAACTGAAGAGTATTGTTTACCTATAGAATCACGGGATCGTAGAATCATCTACATTGGAAAAGACCTTCGAGATCAAGTCCAAACAACAACCTGACCTACCCAGCCCAATCTCTAGACCATGTCTTGCCCTTGTTAACAGAAGCCTGTTTGAAAATGCATTTATAGATACTGCATAAAAAAAAATAAATCACATTTTCCTAAACAAGACACAGAACAATAATTAAAACTACTTTTCCCCTACACTTGTAGGCAACTCTATGACTTCAAATATGTGAAACAGTACAACATATTAATCTGCAGATGCTTCCCATGCGTTATCACAACTTAAGTTTTACTTTCACTTGGTCAAGAAATTGGTGTCACAAAACATACTGCCGTTCTCAGAATCTTACACTGGTAGAGCTGAAGCTGTATCTCATGAGGAGATAAAGAGTAGCACACGCTTGAGTCCGTGTAACATCTATGCTGCTGCTGCAGTGGTGGAGAACTCTTTGACACAGGTCAGCACACTGTTCCACCTCCTCTTCAAACAGGAAATCTCCAAACTAAGGGAGACAGAGAATACATCATTCATTACTCACATTTCTGGCCATTAAAATATGAATTTGTGCTTAGCACACAAAAATCATAGGATTCAGACAAAGATTAAAATTTGCAAAAAAGATATTTTATGTCCTTTGATACATACATCTGATTTCTGTGCCTCTGTAGGTTCCATTTCCAAGCCTTTTTACAGAAAAGAAAGGTTTGAAAATAGACTTAATGTTTAAATAAAGAACAACAGATGGAGAAAGAATAATTTTTTTTATGGAGTCCCATGGATCCAGAAGATTGTGAAAGATCAAATATTGCAAAATTCATAAAAAGCACGGAGAGTTGTTATTTTCAGAATATATAATGGTTGATGAAACATGCAAATATTTCCTTAAGCATAAGGAGCAATTACTAGCTTTTTGCATCAACACCCTACCCTTCCTCAGCCCTCCAGCATGTTCTTCCTCCTACGGTATGCCACAAAACTTCAACTGCCCAGCTTTCACCCAGACCCTCCTTTAAAGCATCTCCTCAATGCACCTCATAGACAACAAACCCAGGGGACAGGATGTTTGTCCTACGGAAATGTCAGTGTACACAGCACAGATGCACCAGTACCATATGTACATAAACTGGATTGATAAAGGTGTGTGAACATATTGTGAGGATATTATTTCTCATTTGCAGGACTACATGTATTTCCCAGTTCTCAAACTTTCTTCACTTGATTATCTCACTGTTTTGTGCCTAATTTATATTACAAGCCTGCTGGCACAGGGTTCTATCATTTTCATTTGTTTATAAAATAACATTTATATACCTAAGGTGTAACAGAAATAATTGGAATGATTGCTTCATAAAATAAAGAACTGAGTCAGCTTAACTGGAAGATCTATTTCAATGAAATAACGATTGCTTCACAAAATTCATTATTTTAATTGGAAGTTAGCTTTCAAAGATAAAGTACAATGAAAACATAATTATGAGTTTCATAACTGCTCATATACATACCCTATAATTAGGCTTTGTCATCCAATCTGCATCTAACAGCAGACAGGCATTAATTGGACAGGAGTATCCTGTTCATTATTTGCATTTTTGGAATGTTTAGGTGAAAAAAGCATTTCGCAGATTTTTCCTTTTTGGAAATGTTTTTCTTTGTAGGTGAATGGATCTTTACCGGATTTTAGATTGGAAAATGGTTCTGATGATATAATAACTCATTTTACTTTATGGAATCTGTGCAGTCCCTAGAGTTAAGATTCCTAATTAAAATAAAAAAAATATTTAAAATCATTATATGGATTTTTTTTTAACCTTTTTTATTAGTGAATTTTCTGTATTTAAGAATAAACTGCTAGAACCACCAAGTTATTATTGATTCAGTTAGTCCACTTTTTGTGGTCAATGAAATAATCTTGCAACAACTGAAGAAGTCCCTCCATGTCCCTACAGACAGGCATTGGTATTTACATATGCAAAACATATGCATATGAATATATGTGAATGCCACAGGAAAAATGGTGAGTGTATGCACACAGCTCTGCTCTAGAAATGCTGCTATAATAACTTGACTGGAAGCATGTAAACAGAAGTATTTCAAGAGCATACCTTAGCAATGAGTGCTCTGAGTGTAGCAAAGCAGTGAGTCAAATAAGTGGTGCTCTGATCACAGCCAAGAGAATTTACCAGGACCTTCAAAACTCCTCCCAAAAGATTGTCTCTGCATTCTGCCGCAAAGCTTGCCTACACATGGAGGAGAAAAACAACAATAACTGCATTAGGTAATTCAGCAGTGAACTGGCACGTAGGAATTGGTTGTTCTGCTATCCTGTCCACAAGACACATCCGGCAGCTTGGAGATCACAGTTTTTTTGATTTTTTTTTTTAAATTTGTTAATATCTGCTGAAAAGGAAACTCAAAACACTTTTGTAGTGATCAGAAAGATGAGTGAAAACGTTTCCAACATTTCTCAACATCCACAGACCCCCAATGCACTTTTAAGCTCAGCCTGCAGCACTGTCCACTTTCTGTCCAGTGTTTCATGCACCTTGGATTAGGAAGTGATTCCTTGTTGGCCATGCACCGGCCTTTTTCCTCATGCATTTCCTGGGCATACAAGCTACACAGGCATACTGGTATGCTCTGATCAAACCAGCAACCTGGATATTGGTTGCCTGTAAGGCTCTATGAGGAGTGTCATGCAAAAGTCATGCCTGGTACTGCAACTATCTGCTAAATGCTTTTCAACTAGCAAGTTTTGAAGAACAAAGTTTTCTCTTTGCTATGTATTAATATGTTTGTTGCTCCAACAGCAGTATTCCAATACCCATGAATTTGGAGCATCTTTCCTACACCTTCCCGGCACAGTTAACTATCACAATTCCACTGTGAAATTTTACTTCATCTGACTCCTGCAAGTTAAGTTCTTTACATTGCTGTAGGGGGGGAACATCAGCACATCCTTTTCAGAAGCAAGATCTTTTCCTGCATCAGGTACTCTGTGAGAGTCAAGGCTAAATCCTTTTCTCTCACAGGATCACATGAAAGTATGACCTAAGGCTGGCCACCAGCCCAGTTACAAATTACTAATAACTTTAGATACATTCCTAACATAAATGAAAAATTTTCTTTTCACATCCTCTCCAAACTCCCATGTCATGGTAAAACAGCTGAACCAGCTGTTGGTCACATCAGCTGAAGACATGGGGGTAGTTTTCCATTTCATTCACACTAGTGTAATGCTGTATAGTAGAAAGTGCTTGTGACAACAGTGTAAAGCAGTAGTTTTGTCTTTGAATTCATTCATCCTTGTCTTCACCCTCTCCACTCCACTCCTCCACCCCAATTACACAAGCTTACAGGAGGTCTTTAATGAAAACAATTTGCAATGCCTAAGAACATAAAGGATTGCTTCCACTGACTTCTGAGGGAGCAAGGATTGGTACAAAGCCAGCTCTGCAGTTTCCCACCTGGATGATGTTCTCTTGCATGTCAAGAATGATCAGGTTAGCTTCAGTTGCCAGGTTTCCACTGATCAGAGCTTCTTGATCTAGCTCTGCTTTTGTCCTACAAAAAGGAGTTTGAATTAAAGCACACAGCAAGTATGACGGGAATTAGATGAGCTTCAATCTAAAGGAAAGCAAAATATGAATGATGGTATTCTGAATGATCCTGTAAGAGCAAACAATGAAAACAGTGTTCAGCAGTGTTTCTTAAGAACCAGTGTCAAATGAGGAGAGCTGATACTGTAGATTACAAGTTCTAAAGGGAACACCTGAAAAATAGTCCACTGGATAGGTCAAATAGATGCCGATGCTTCCTTATTGGCTACTCTACCCTCAATATCACACTCCATTGTTCAATAACCTAGGCAGATATTTCTGAATGCATTAGCAGGACAGGAAAACCCAAAATGGAGAAAAAAAAAAAAAAAAAAAAAAAGGAAAGAAAGCTGCATTTGGCAGAGGGCAAACAGCTTCAGTGCCATAGCAGCTTCAGTGCCACATCAGCAGTACTTAATATAAGAACTCAAGAAAGCTGATTTTTGGGCTTGTTGACAATACAAGACAGGTCCCATGGCTGCAGGGTCAGTGCAGCAGCACCACAGACCACCTAAGAGAGGTCTGAAGCACTTCCCTAAGACAGAAAGTATGGCAATGTGACAACATTTTAGTTGAGACCTAAGGATGAGATCTGTCACACAGCTCCCCTGCAGCTGAGCACTCTGAGCTTGGGGCTCAACTCCTAAAAACTGTACTTTCAGACATGCCATAAACACAAATAGGAGATTTTATTCTACCTCCTAAACCACTCAGAAATGGGCTATTGCATGGCCTGAAGCTACTCTCTAAAGCTTGAGATTAGAGCTGCTCTGACTTGGGCCAAGTGCACCCAAAGGTGTGTTTCTTGGATAGATGAACAGTCTTAAAACCACACTTCTGAGTGAGTTCATAATCTGTGGCTTTTCTGCTATGTTTGCTTCTCTTTTCTGCCCAGTGGAGTCGCACCCAAAAAGAAAACCAGAAAAGTAAAGAGCCATTCTTTGGGGCACAACCAGGTAAATCTTGAGAGGGCCAGGACAGGAAGTCACGACAATAGTACAGTTATTAATTACAGTGACTCAAAGCAATGAAGAACAGAAGGGTCTGCCAAGAAGCTGGCTGTGGATTGCTAAATATGAGTAACAACCGAACAAATCAAGCAAACAACATAGCCCTTTGAACCATTTCCAGCAACCACACAGTCTTACATAGTAACCATGCTGAATGGATCTTCTTCGACACCACACTTAGCTTATATCTGCAGCTGCCATCCCAGCCCATACTGGGCTCAAGGAGAAACAGGCTGAGTGGCCAAGTGCAAACTCACTATACCACATATGCCCTGCAAACACCTTACCAGCAGGAGGTACTCTATGGAGATGCACAAAGGACGAGAGCAAAGATCTCACATACCATAGTCACAAGCGCAATGAAACAGAAGTGCCTTGACAACATGCAGAGCTTTACTTATTTACCAGAATTTGTAATTTAAGTGGTTTAGCTGAACCAATATAAATAGATATTGTAGAGCTGCTGCTTGAGGTCTGGCTTGCTCTGGCTTCGGTGAAACTGGGAGAAAGCAAGCTGCTTTCAAGGCAAAGTAAGAATATCCTCACAAGATCTGCACCTCTTCCAGTCTTGGACAGACAGCAGAAAGATTACTCTTTTAAGGTTCAAATAAATTCCTAATTACCAATTTTTGTGTTAAAAATGCGTGTGATAATCACAGATGAATGCTAGGTGGCAACAACACAGTTGCTGAGCAGAGCACAACCCAGTATTCTCAGTTCAAGCTCACACACGTTGAAGGATATCATGGGAGCTCAGAGCAGCTGGACTGGTGAGAGGCAATTGTGTGTCAGATAGTCAAAATTCAAGCAAGTATCTATGGAAAATGATCTATGCACAGCCTCTTTAGGGAAAAGCAATGAGTTCCATGATTATAGAAACTTAGCACATACCCTATGAAAATACTGTTAGTAGAAAACCTTTCTTGAAAATATGGTTTTCAATAAGCCTAGACACTCACTTGTTTACTACAAGTACTGAAAAGGTGAAACGTATTGGTACATCATAACTTACGAACTGCAACAGGAAAAATGTTCACTGTGGAATCTCCTTCCCCCGTTCCTGCCAATAACTCTCCCATTAACACAGCACATCAAACCCAGCTCAACTTATTTAAATGTGGCAAAACTTACATCACAGTGTTAAACACAATGAGGTGCTATAGCAGCACCAAAGTAAGCATCATAGCAAGCCTCTGTGGAGTATTTGATATGACATGTAACAATGACTAGTGTTTCTCACTCTGGTATCAAAAGGAAAAAATGCATAGTGATTTAAACATCTCATTCAAGCATTTGTGATCTTTTTGTTGTGCCACAGCAACAGCTGGACACCTTTACTGCATAAACATTTTCTATTTCTTTCCCTTTGACAGAGGAGTGAAAAGATTGAGACTGGTGATTTTGCAATACAACAACCCTATGAGAAAGAACAAAACATAATAATAATAAAAAAGCTTGGTTCTAATAAAAACAATATATTTTTACTAAATGACTTACTTATCTTGTCTCTCATTTGCCTGCCGCCAGTGAGTCTGCTCCTTTCTCCACCTCAGGTTTTCATTTAGCCCAGCTGACCTGTCATTCCCTAAAAGTGCAATATATATCAGTGAGATTAAAGGAAAGAGGGACACCTGAAATCTAACAGCTCATCGAAAGAAAGAGCTACATGTCTGAAACAGTCTGTTAGACTCATTTGATTTTATGGCCTCAGGGCTCTAGCAAAAGGACAGGATCATTTTTTCACCTAGGATTTTTAGAACATCAGCTTGTGTACAGCTGTCTTCAAAGACCAAAAAAAAATAATTATTCCATTTATTAAATTAAACTTTTTTTTTTTTGCTACAATTTGTTCTCACTTATAATCCTGACACTATTTCATAGCTCTTGATTAACAACAATTTGTCAGAACAACTTAAAATTTTCTGTTTGCTTTCATATTTTTCACCTGAGAAGAGGCCAGTCCTAGCTACCTGTTGCATAGTTAAAAACTAGTAATATTTTTATCACAGCAAAATAAAATGCTGGGAAAGAGAAAGGACTGTGGGAGGAAAAGATAAGGATGAGAACAGGCAGTGTGCATAAAACACAAGTTTCATGAAACTTCAGGTTGGAAATGAGGAGACATTTCTCCTCAGAAACAGCAGTCAGGCACTGGAACAGGTTGCCCAGGAAGGTGGTGGAGTCACCATCCCTGGAGATGTTTAAGGAAAGGCTGGATGTGGTGCTTAGGGACATGGTTTAGTGGGTGATAGTGGTGATAGTGGTGGTAGGGTGATGGTTGGACCACATGATCTTGGAGGTCTTTTCCAACCTTAATGATTGCATGATTCTATGAAATTCAACAAACGTATTTGCATCTACAACCTCTTGAGATCCTGTCAAAAGACATTGGGGAAAGTACCAGCTGGTATTCTGCAGCGCTTCATCATCTCTCCTCTGGCTCCTTCACCTCTCAATAAAGCCTCTTCTAATCGGGCCTTCACGTCTCGGGACTTCTGGAGTGCTTGGGTGCTAACTTTATCTGAGCTTTGTTTGCCCTGCAAGTAAAGTCAAAGCAATCATCATCAGTGCTGCCATCTTTCGGCATGAGTCCAGGTTACACCACCAGAACCAGAGACAACAGGAAAGATTTGGACAGCAGGCAAATGTCATAGACTACTACACAAAGGTTGCCAAATATACTTAAAGGTTGCAGATGAGGAAGGAGGTAGTATATATATATACTACTGCTAATAAACACAAAGATGTAGCTCAGTGTTACAGAG